>NW_020328205.1:0-26527 GCF_001858045.2 Oreochromis niloticus | reverse complement strand
ATTTGCAGCCAAGTGCGGCAGCTAGCTAGGTAGCCGGCTAGCTGTCAGGCAGGACCGACGTAGTCAGAGCACTGTCGCTAAATATGGGATGTCTTGATAAAACAACAGATATTTGAAGTTTACACACCTACATTCTCGCCTGAAAATATCTTAAAAGCTTATTTTGTGAACCTAGAAACACGAATAAAAGACATATAAAACGAAGTGGTGGCCGCCATTGTTCACTCTGTAGAGGCGTGCTATGAATTGTGGGATATTGAGTTTTCCACCAAGCATTACCGTAACTTTTGAATATGATTTGCGCAACTTAAAAATTCAATGGCTCCTGAAGCAGCGACGCTGTGCGCACCGTTGAAATTGTCATCATTACGGTAATCCAAATAAGGGTAGACAGGCTGTACCACTCCGCGCATACCACTAGAGAGAGCCAACAACCACAAATGAAGTTGTTTATTTGCGCCAAAATGAATTGGCCCAAATTTGCACTAAAATCTAAATATTTCAAAAACTATAAAAGTTATAAACACCAAGAGTCAGACCATACTAGTCCAGCTTCAGCCGCACAAATGATGTAACATATGTAACCCTATTGTCAAAGCTGTTTGCAGAGGAAGCGCGGGAAAATTTTCACTAAATATTAATATTTAAAAACTATAAAATTCATAAACACCAAAAGTCATAGCACACCATTCCAGATCCACCGCACAAAATGAGGTAATATATGAAGCTTGTCTCAAAACTGCGGGTCGAGATACACTGCAAAATTTCAGGCGGAAAAAGGAAATAATAACTAGAAAGCGAAATTTCAGAAGAAATTTTATGTGTGCCTATGCCGCTGCTAATCACTGTAGTTTGCCATTCATACGGCTACAGAGAGCAAAACTCAGAAGAGCAGCCATTCTCCACCATGAACTATGGTAAAACAAACACCGCTCACGCTTCACAGATGACAGCTTACAGTTTTGTGTAAAGATGAAGTTACTTTGTACAGCGCCGATTTGCAGACGCTGTGCACACAGGTTCATGAGCAGAAGTCCCATTGTACCACGGCAGACCCGACAATGTTTGCATGAACACACTTTGAAGCATTACATTATAGACCACTTTTCACACATGCATTCACTTTTTGTTTTTTGTTATTTTTACACAGTGTTCTGAATTATGAACAATGGTCTACAGCAGGGGTGGGCAATTCCAGGCCCGAGGGCCGGTGTCCTGCAGGTTTTAGATCTCACCTTGGGTCAACACACCTGAATCACATGATTAGTTCGTTATCAGGCCTTTGGAGAACAGGACATGTTGAGGAGCTAATTTAGCCATTTAAATCAGCTGTGTTGGTTCAAGGACACATCTAAAACCTGCAGGGACACCGGCCCTCGGGGCCTGGAATTGCCCACCCCTGGTCACAGCCAATCCTGTGTATATTATACAAACTTTGGTTGTGAGATTCAGATAACTATTTAATAAAAGCTAAATATTTTATATGAGAGTAAGAAAGAAAAGTATATCTTTGTGTCCACCTTTCTCTGTTAATGCCCCCCCTAAAAGCTTTGCTAGATCGCCCCTGCACAGTTACCAGCTGTCAGCTACACAAAAAAGGAGCTTGGTCTTTGTCTCTCAGAACAACTCATAACTTCCTTCAACTCATTCATGTCACCTAAAGTGTAAACCTGTTTCTCCATCACCAGTTCAGCTCTGATGATTCAGTAAGGACATCTCCTGATTTCATCTTCATGCTCCAGCAAACATCAGCTGATACTAGAATTAAAATCAAAAGAATTCTAACAACAGCTGATCAAGCTTAAACGTGCTGCTGTTGTTTAGCGCGATAAATAAGAGCGAACAGCCGATCATTGATCAGTTTCATGATTGACGTTTCAACACGCGAGAGAATGAAGGGGAGGCTTGTAACGACAGAATAAATCATAATGTTTTCTCTGAATGTGGGACGATTCCGTTTGTACAGCACGGCAACTCTATGACTACCCTAATGAATAAAATAAAGTCCAACGTCAGTAACTTAGTGCGCACACAGCTGTATATAAACTCCCGTGGCATTACGATTGTAAAAGGTCAACGAAAATAAATTACACCTAAACTCGGTTTATATTGACCCAAATAGAGAGCGACCGGGTGCTGACACGAGTTTCACCCGCCTCAATATAAGCCAAGCCTGGGTGCTTTTTCACGAAGGGTTGCTAGCGGCGCGAGCTAACTATGCTAGCGGCGCTAGCTAGCTAGCCGGCTATCAGCAACACATAAGAGAACTGCTGCTAAATAAACTACACCTAAACTCGGTTTATATCTGACCCAAATAGAGAGCGACCGGGTGCTGACACGAGTTTCACCCGCCTCAATATAAGCCAAGCCTGGGTGCTTTTTCACCAAGGGTTGCTAGCGGCGCTAGCTAACTATGCTAGCGGCGCTAGCTAGCTAGCCGGCTATCAGCAACACATAAGAGAACTGCTGCTAAATAAACTACACCTAAACTCGGTTTATATCTGACCCAAATAGAGTGCAGGTCATAACTTCTTACCTGAAATTCAGTTCACCTCACGCTCCTGCCTTCGCTTTCCCTGATCCACGATTGACCTCCGCGTTAGCAAACACCGGTCGATCGGCGGTAGCCTCACCGCCTTTATGTCTCGTTCGCGGCATGTCCTTTCTGTCACACACCGGTGGATAGCTGCCCTCTGTTGTAGCTCCACCACCAAACAACTCAGTTATTTTTTCCACATCGACATCAGCTGATACTAGAAATTAGAAGCAAATGAATTCTAACAACAGCTGATCAAGCTTAAACGTGCAGCTGTTGTTTAGGCGATAAACAAACAAGAGCGAAAAGCCGATCATTGATCAGTTTCATGATTGAAGTTGCAACAGGCAGAGAATGACAGGGGAGGCTTCGTAACGACAGAATAAATCGTAATATTTTCTGTGAATGTGGCACGATTCCGTTTGTACGGCAACTCTACGAACTAACCATTATGAATAAAATAAAGTCCAACGTCAGTAACTTAGCGCGCACACAGCTGTATATAAACTCCCGTCGTGCTAGCTAGCGAGAGAGAGAGAGTCCCCTCGCTATCCATTTGCAGCCAAGTGCGGCAGCTAGCTAGGTAGCCGGCTAGCTGTCAGGCAGGACCGACGTCGTCAGAGCACTGTCGCTAAATATGGGATGTCTTGATAAACAAGCAGATATTTGAAGTTTACACACCTACATTCTCGCCTGAAAATATCTTAAAAGCTTATTTTGTGACTAGAAACACGAATAAAAGACATATAAAACGAAGTGGTGGCCGCCATTGTTCACTCTGTAGAGGCGTGCTATGAATTGTGGGATATTGAGTTTTCCACCAAGCATTACCGTAACTTTTGAATGATTTGCGCAACCTTAAAAATTCCAATGGCTCCTGAAAGCAGCGACGCTGTGCGCACCGTTGAAATTGTCATCATTACGGTAATCCAAATAAGGGTAGACAGGCTGTACCACTCCCGGCATACCACTAGAGAGAGCCAACACACCACAAATGAAGTCTGTTTATTTGGCGCCAAAAGATGAATTGGCCCAAATTTGCACTAAAATCTAAATATTTCAAAAACTATAAAAGTTATAAACACCAAAGTCAGACCATACTAGTCCAGCTTCAGCCGCACAAAATGATGTAACATATGTAACCCTATTGTCAAAGCTGTTTGGCAGAGGAGCGCGGGAAAATTTTCACTAAAATATTAATATTTAAAAACTATAAAATTCATAAACACCAAAAGTCATAGCACACCATTCCAGATCCAGCCGCACAAAATGAGGTAACATATATGAAGCTTGTCTCAAAACTGCGGGTCGAGATACACTGCAAAATTTCAGGCGGAAAAAGGAAAATAATAATAATAATAAGAATAATAAATCGAGGAATAGTAATATGTGTGCCTCTTGGCATAGGCACACATAATAATAATAAGAATAACTAGAAAGCGAAAATTTCAGAAGAAATTTTATGTGTGCCTATGCCGCTGCTAATCACTGTAGTTTGCCATTCATACGGCTACAGAGAGCAAAACTCAGAAGAGCAGCCATTCTCCACCATGAACTATGGTAAAAACAAACACCGCTCACGCTTCACAGATGACAGCTTACAGTTTTGTGTAAAGATGAAGTTACTTTGTACAGCGCCGATTTGCAGACGCTGTGCACACAGGTTCATGAGCAGAAGTCCATTGTACCACGGCAGACCCGACAATGTTTGCATGAACACGCTTTGAAGCATTACATTATAGACCACTTTTCACACATGCATTCACTTTTTGTTTTTTGTTATTTTACACAGTGTTCTGAATTATAAACAATGGTCTACAGCCAATCCTGTGTATTATTATACAAACTTTGCTTGTGAGATTCAGATAACTATTTAATAAAAGCTAAATATTTTATATGAGAGTAAGAAAGAAAAGTATATCTTTGTGTCCACCTTTCTCTGTTAATGCCCTAGCTCCCCCCCCAAAAGCTTTGCTAGATCCGCCCCTGCACAGTTACCAGCTGTCAGCTACACAAAAAAGGAGCTTGGTCTTTGTCTCTCAGAAACAACTCATAACTTCCCTTCAACTCATTCATGTCACCTAAAGTGTAAACCTGTTTCTCCATCACCAGTTCAGCTCTGATGATTCAGTAAGGACATCTCCTGATTTCATCTTCATGCTCCAGCAAACATCAGCTGATACTAGAAATTAAAATCAAAGAATTCTAACAACAGCTGATCAAGCTTAAACGTGCTGCTGTTGTTTAGCGCGATAAATAAGAGCGAACAGCCGATCATTGATCAGTTTCATGATTGACGTTTCAACACGCGAGAGAATGACAGGGAGGCTTCTTAACGACAGAATAAATCATAATGTTTTCTCTGAATGTGGGACGATTCCGTTTGTACGGCACGGCAACTCTATGAACTAACCCTAATGAATAAAATAAAGTCCAACGTCAGTAACTTAGTGCGCACACAGCTGTATATAAACTCCCGTGGCATTACGATTGTAAAAGGTCAACGAAAATAAATTACACCTAAACTCGGTTTATATCTGACCCAAATAGAGAGCGACCGGGTGCTGACACGAGTTTCACCCGCCTCAATATAAGCCAAGCCTGGGTGCTTTTTCACGAAGGGTTGCTAGCGGCGCGAGCTAACTATGCTAGCGGCGCTAGCTAGCTAGCCGGCTATCAGCAACACATAAGAGAACTGCTGCTAAATAAACTACACCTAAACTCGGTTTATATCTGACCCAAATAGAGTGCAGTTCATAACTTCTTACCTGAAATTCAGTTCACCTCACGCTCCTGCCTTCGCTTTCCCTGATCCATGATTGACCACCGCGTTAGCAATCGCCTGCCCGGCCTCATATGTCTCGTTGGCGGCATATCCTTTCTGTCACACACCGGTGGGTAGCTGCCCTCTGTTGTAGCTCCACCACCAAACAACTCAGTTATTTTTTCCACATCCAGCTGTAACTCCGATTCTATGCGAGCATTTGCGAGAGACCGGGGAGGTGAAAGGACAGAGAGTCCCCTCGCTATCCATTTGCAGCCAAGTGCGGCAGCTAGCTAGGTAGCCAGCTAGCTGTCAGGCAGGACCGACGTAGTCAGAGCACTGTCACTAAATATGGGATGTCTTGATAAAACAAGCAGATATTTGAAGTTTACACACCTACATTCTCGCCTGAAAATATCTTAAAAGCTTATTTTGTGACCTAGAAACACGAATAAAAGACATATAAAACGAAGTGGTGGCCGCCATTGTTCACTCTGTAGAGGCGTGCTATGAATTGTGGGATATTGAGTTTTCCACCAAGCATTACCGTAACTTTTGAATGATTTGCGCAACCTTAAAAATTCCAATGGCTCCTGAAAGCAGCGACGCTGTGCGCACCGTTGAAATTGTCATCATTACGGTAATCCAAATAAGGGTAGACAGGCTGTACCACTCCCGGCATACCACTAGAGAGAGCCAACACACCACAAATGAAGTCTGTTTATTTGGCGCCAAAAGATGAATTGGCCTAAATTTGCACTAAAATATTAATATTTAAAAAACTATAAAAGTCATGAACACCAAAAGTCATGACATAATAGTCCAGCTCCAGCCGCACAAAATGATCTAACATATGTAACCCTAATGTCAAAACTGTTCGGCAGAGGAGCGCGGGAAAATTTTCACTAAAATATTAATATTTAAAAAACTATAAAATTCATAAAGACCAAAAGTCATAGCACACCATTCCAGATCCGGCCGCACAAAATGAGGTAACATATATGAAGCTTGTCTCAAAACTGCGGGGCGAGATTCGCTGCAAAATTTCAGGCGGAAACTGGAGAATAATAATAATAACTAGAAAGCGAAAATTTCAGAAGAAATTTTATGTGTGCCTATGCCGCTGCTAATCACTGTAGTTGCCATTCATACGGCTACAGAGAGCAAAACTCAGAAGAGCAGCCATTCTCCACCATGAACTATGGTAAAAACAAACACCGCTCACGCTTCACAGATGACAGCTTACAGTTTTGTGTAAAGATGAAGTTACTTCGTACAGCGCCGATTTGCAGACGCTGTGCACACAGGTTCATGAGCAGAAGTCCCATTGTACACGGCAGACCCGACAATGTTTGCATGAACACGCTTTGAAGCATTACATTATGGACCACTTTTCACACATGCATTCACTTTTTGTTTTTTGTTATTTTTACACAGTGTTCTGAATTATGAACAATGGTCTACAGCCAATCTTGTGTATTATTATACAAACTTTGGTTGTGAGATTCAGATAACTATTTAATAAAAGCTAAATATTTTATATGAGAGTAAGAAAGAAAAGTATATCTTTGTGTCCACCTTTCTCTGTTAATGCCCTACCTGGCCCCCTGGCAAAAGCTTTGCTAGATCCGCCCCTGCACAGTTACCAGCTGTCAGCTACACAAAAAAAGGAGCTTGGTGTTTACAGGGAGTGCAGAATTATTAGGCAAATCAGTATTTTGTCCACATCATCCTCTTCATGCATGTTGTCTTACTCCAAGCTGTATAGGCTCGAAAGCCTACTACCAATTAAGCATATTAGGTGATGTGCATCTCTGTAATGAGAAGGGGTGTGGTCTAATGACATCAACACCCTATATCAGGTGTGCATAATTATTAGGCAACCTCCTTTCCTTTGGCAAAATGGGTCAAAAGAAGGACTTGACAGGCTCAGAAAAGTCAAAATAGTGAGATATCTTGCAGAGGGATGCAGCAGTCTTAAAATTGCAAAGCTTCTGAAGCGTGATCATCGAACAATCAAGCGTTTCATTCAAAATAGTCAACAGGGTCGCAAGAAGCGTGTGGAAAAACCAAGGCGCAAAATAACTGCCCATGAACTGAGAAAAGTCAAGCGTGCAGCTGCCAAGATGCCACTTGCCACCAGTTTGGCCATATTTCAGAGCTGCAACATCACTGGAGTGCCCAAAAGCACAAGGTGTGCAATACTCAGAGACACGGCCAAGGTAAGAAAGGCTGAAAGACGACCACCACTGAACAAGACACACAAGCTGAAATGTCAAGACTGGGCCAAGAAATATCTCAAGACTGATTTTTCTAAGGTTTTATGGACTGATGAAATGAGAGTGAGTCTTGATGGGCCAGATGGATGGGCCCGTGGCTGGATTGGTAAAGGGCAGAGAGCTCCAGTCCCACTCAGACGCCAGCAAGGTGGAGGTGGAGTACTGGTTTGGGCTGGTATCATCAAAGGTGAGCTTGTGGGGCCTTTTCGGGTTGAGGATGGAGTCAAGCTCAACTCCCAGTCCTACTGCCAGTTTCTGGAAGACACCTTCTTCAAGCAGTGGTACAGGAAGAAGTCTGCATCCTTCAAGAAAAACATGATTTTCATGCAGGACAATGCTCCATCACACGCGTCCAAGTACTCCACAGCGTGGCTGGCAAGAAAGGGTATAAAAGAAGGAAAAACTAATGACATGGCCTCCTTGTTCACCTGATCTGAACCCCATTGAGAACCTGTGGTCCATCATCAAATGTGAGATTTACAAGGAGGGAAAACAGTACACCTCTCTGAACAGTGTCTGGGAGGCTGTGGTTGCTGCTGCATGCAATGTTGATGGTGAACAGATCAAAACACTGACAGAATCCATGGATGGCAGGCTTTTGAGCGTCCTTGCAAAGAAAGGTGGCTATATTGGTCGCTGATTTGTTTTTGTTTTGTTTTTGAATGTCAGAAATGTATATTTGTGAATGTGGAGATGTTATATTGGTTTCACTGGTAAAAATAAATAATTGAAATGGGTATATATTTGTTTTTTGTTAAGTTGCCTAATAATTATGCACAGTAATAGTCACCTGCACACACAGATATCCCCCTAAAATAGCTAAAACTATAAACTACTTCCAAAAACATTCAGCTTTGATATTAATGAGTTTTTTGGGTTCATTGAGAACATGGTTGTTGTTCAATAATAAAATTATTCCTCAAAAATACAACTTGCCTAATAATTCTGCACTCCCTGTATGAGAGTAAGAAAGAAAAGTATATCTTTGTGTCCACCTTTCTCTGTTAATGCCCTACCTGGCCCCCTGGCAAAAGCTTTGCTAGATCCGCCCCTGCACAGTTACCAGCTGTCAGCTACACAAAAAAATGAGCTTGGTGTTTGTCTCTCAGAAACAGTTCATAACTTCCCTTCAACTCATTCATGTCACCTAAGGGTAAACCTGTTTCTCCATCACCTGTTCAGCTCTGATGATTCAGTAAGGATATCTGGTTTGGAACAGCCGTTTTTACAGCTGTGGCTGCAGCAAACATCAGCTGATACCAGAAATTAAAAGCAAATGAATTCTAACAACAGCTGATCAAGCTTAAACGTGCTGCTGTTGTTTAGCGCGATAAACAAACAAGAGAGAAAAGCCGATCATTGATCAGTTTCATGACTCAAGTTTCAACAGGCGAGAGAATGACAGGGGAGGCTTCGTAACGACAGAATAAATCGTAATATTTTCTCTGAATGTGGCACGATTCCGTTTGTATGGCAACTCTACGAACTAACCATTATGAATAAAATAAAGTCCAACGTCAGTAACTTAGCGCGCACACAGCTGTATATAAACTCCCGTCGTGCTAGCTAGCACGCAGTACGATTGTAAAAAGTCAGCACAACGAAAATAAACTACACCTAAACTCTGTTTATATCTGACCCAAATAGAGTGCAGTTCATAACTTCTTACCTGAAATTCAGTTCACCTCACGCTCCTGCCTTCGCTTTCCCTGATCCATGATTGACCACCGCGTTAGCAATCGCCTGCCCGGCCTCATATGTCTCGTTGGCGGCATGTCCTTTCTGTCACACACCGGTGGGTAGCTGCCCTCTGTTGTAGCTCCACCACCAAACAACTCAGTTATTTTTTCCACATCCAGCTGTAACTCCGATTCTATGCGAGCATTTGCGAGAGACCAGGGAGGTGAAACGACAGAGAGAGTCCCCTCGTTATCCATTTGCAGCCAAGTGCGGCAGCTAGCTAGGTAGCCGGCTAGCTGTCAGGCAGGACCGACGTAGTCAGAGCACTGTCGCTAAATATGGGATGTCTTGATAAAACAAGCAGATATTTGAAGTTTACACACCTACATTCTCGCCTGAAAATATCTTAAAAGCTTATTTTGTGACCTAGAAACACGAATAAAAGACATATAAAACGAAGTGGTGGCCGCCATTGTTCACTCTGTAGAGGCGTGCTATGAATTGTGGGATATTGAGTTTTCCACCAAGCATTACCGTAACTTTTGAATGATTTGCGCAACCTTAAAAATTCCAATGGCTCCTGAAAGCAGCGACGCTGTGCGCACCGTTGAAATTGTCATCATTACGGTAATCCAAATAAGGGTAGACAGGCTGTACCACTCCCGGCATACCACTAGAGAGAGCCAACACACCACAAATGAAGTCTGTTTATTTGGCGCCAAAAGATGAATTGGCCTAAATTTGCACTAAAATATTAATATTTAAAAAACTATAAAAGTCATGAACACCAAAAGTCATGACATAATAGTCCAGCTCCAGCCGCACAAAATGATCTAACATATGTAACCCTAATGTCAAAACTGTTTGGCAGAGGAGCGCGGGAAAATTTTCACTAAAATATTAATATTTAAAAAACTATAAAATTCATAAAGACCAAAAGTCATAGCACACCATTCCAGATCCGGCCGCACAAAATGAGGTAACATATATGAAGATTGTCTCAAAACTGCGGGGCGAGATTCGCTGCAAAATTTCAGGCGGAAACTGGAGAATAATAATAATAATAAATCCAACGAATAGTAATATGTGTGCCTCTTGGCATAGGCACACATAATAAATCCGACGAATAGTAATATGTGTGCCTCTTGTCATAGGCACACATAATAAATCCGAGGAATAGTAATATGTGTGCCTCTTGGCATAGGCACACATAATAAGAACTAGAAAGCGAAAATTTCAGAAGAAATTTTATGTGTGCCTATGCCGCTGCTATTCAGTGTAGTTTGCCATTCATACAGCTACAGAGAGCAAAACTCAGAAGAGCACCCATTCTCCACCATGAACTATGGTAAAAACAAACACCGCTCACGCTTCACAGATAACAGCTTACAGTTTTGTGTAAAGATGAAGTTACTTCGTACAGCGCCGATTTGCAGACGCTGTGCACACAGGTTCATGAGCAGAAGTCCCATTGTACCACGGCAGATCCGACAATGTTTGCATGAACACGCTTTGAAGCATTACGTTATGGACCACTTTTCACACATGGTTGCGGTACCCAAACAGCTGGCTGTAGCTTTTCAACTCACAGCCCGACACACACCCAAAAAACAGCCGAGAGAGCACAGACTACGCCCGAGAGGCGTGATTGCAGGTGCCGCTCAGGTGGGTCCACCTCCCCTGCAGCGGCACTGCAGACCACGCCCCGCCACACACATCAAACACGTAAAATAAATATTTATGCACTTTTGCATTCACTTTCTGTTTTTTGTTATTTTTACACAGTGTTCTGAATGATTAACAATGGTCTACAGCCAATCTTGTGTATTATTATACAAACTGTGGTTGTAAGATGCAGATAACTATTTAATAAAAAGCTAAATATTTATATGAGAGCAAGAAAGAAAGTATATCTTTGTGTCCCCTTTCCTGTTAATGCCCTACCTGCCCCTGGCAAAAGCTTTGCTAGATCCGCCCTGCACAGTTACCAGCTGTCAGCTACACAAAAAAGGAGCTTGGTGTTTACAGGGAGTGCAGAATTATTAGGCAAATGAGTATTTTGTCCACATCATCCTCTTCATGCATGTTGTCTTACTCCAAGCTGTATAGGCTCGAAAGCCTACTACCAATTAAGCATATTAGGTGATGTGCATCTCTGTAATGAGAAGGGGTGTGGTCTAATGACATCAACACCCTATATCAGGTGTGCATAATTATTAGGCAACTTCCTTTCCTTTGGCAAAATGGGTCAAAAGAAGGACTTGACAGGCTCAGAAAAGTCAAAAATAGTGAGATATCTTGCAGAGGGATGCAGCAGTCTTAAAATTGCAAAGCTTCTGAAGCGTGATCATCGAACAATCAAGCGTTTCATTCAAAATAGTCAACAGGGTCGCAAGAAGCGTGTGGAAAAACCAAGGCGCAAAATAACTGCCTATGAACTGAGAAAAGTCAAGCGTGCAGCTGCCAAGATGCCACTTGCCACCAGTTTGGCCATATTTCAGAGCTGCAACATCACTGGAGTGCCCAAAAGCACAAGGTGTGCAATACTCAGAGACATGGCCAAGGTAAGAAAGGCTGAAAGACGACCACCACTGAACAAGACACACAAGCTGAAACGTCAAGACTGGGCCAAGAAATATCTCAAGACTGATTTTTCTAAGGTTTTATGGACTGATGAAATAGAGTGAGTCTTGATGGGCCAGATGGATGGGCCCGTGGCTGGATTGGTAAAGGGCAGAGAGCTCCAGTCCCACTCAGACGCCAGCAAGGTGGAGGTGGAGTACTGGTTTGGGCTGGTATCATCAAAGGTGAGCTTGTGGGGCCTTTTCGGGTTGAGGATGGCGTCAAGCTCAACTCCCAGTCCTACTGCAGTTTCTGGAAGACACCTTCTTCAAGCAGTGGTACAGGAAGAAGTCTGCATCCTTCAAGAAAAACATGATTTTCATGCAGGACAATGCTCCATCACATGCGTCCAAGTACTCCACAGCGTGGCTGGCAAGAAAGGGTTTAAAAGAAGAAAAACTAATGACATGGCCTCCTTGTTCACCTGATCTGAACCCCATTGAGAACCTGTGGTCCATCATCAAATGTGAGATTTACAAGGAGGGAAAACAGTACACCTCTCTGAACAGTGTCTGGGAGGCTGTGGTTGCTGCTGCACGCAATGTTGATGGTGAACAGATCAAAACACTGACAGAATCCATGGATGGCAGGCTTTTGAGTGTCCTTGCAAAGAAAGGTGGCTATATTGGTCGCTGATTTGTTTTTGTTTTGTTTTTGAATGTCAGAAATGTATATTTGTGAATGTGGAGATGTTATATTGGTTTCACTGGTAAAAATAAATAATTGAAATGGGTATATATTTGTTTTTTGTTAAGTTGCCTAATAATTATGCACAGTAATAGTCACCTGCACACACAGATATCCCCCTAAAATAGCTAAAACTAAACACAAACTAAAAACTACTTCCGAAAACATTCAGCTTTGATATTAATGTGTTTTTTGGGTTCATTGAGAACATGGTTGTTGTTCAATAATAAAATTATTCCTCAAAAATACAACTTGCCTAATAATTCTGCACTCCCTGTATGAGAGTAAGAAAGAAAAGTATATCTTTGTGTCCACCTTTCTCTGTTAATGCCCTACCTGGCCCCTGGCAAAAGCTTTGCTAGATCCGCCCCTGCACAGTTACCAGCTGTCAGCTAAATAAAAAAAGGAGCTTGGTGTTTATTTCTCTCAGAAACAGTTCATAACTTCCCTTCAACTCATTCATGTCACCTAAAAAAAAGGTAAACCTGTTTCTCCATCACCAGTTCAGCTCTGATGATTCAGTAAGGTCATCTCCTGGTTTCGACCAGCCGCTTCTACAGCTGTGGCTCCAGCAAACATCAGCTGATACTAGAAATTAAAATCAAATGAATTCTAACAACAGCTGATCAAGCTTAAACGTGCTGCTGTTGTTTAGCGCGATAAACAAACAAGAGAGAAAAGCCGATCATTGATCAGTTTCATGACTGAAGTTTGAACAGGCGAGAGAATGACAGGGGAGGCTGTCATAAAGTTCAACATCAGTAACTTAGCGGGCACACAGCTGTATAGAAACTCCATCGTGCTAGCTACCACGCAGTACGAGTTATTATAACTGATTGTAAAAAGTCAGCACAACGAAAATAAACTACACCTAAACTCGGTTTATATCTGACCCAAATAGAGTGCAGGTCATAACTTCTTACCTGAAATTCAGTTCACCTCACGCTCCGACCGGCAGCCGCCTGCTTCTCCTGCCTTCGGTTTCCCTGATCCACGATCTACCACCGGTCGATCGGCGGTCGCCTCGCCGCCTCGTTCCCCGCATGTTCTTTCTGACACACACCGGTGGATAGCTGCCCTCGGTTGTAGCTCCGCGTCAGCGACTACCAAACAACTCAGTTATTTTTTCCACATCGACCAGCATCTGGACAATCCACCGCCTTTCACTGTTTGTACCGTTACTAAAAAAAAACCCTCATCGGCTCATAAAAACGAAAAATAAGTCCAGCTATGACCCTGAGTCAAAAAGACAGCCAGCTCGGGTTAGCTAGCTACCTGTCTAGCTCTTTGCAGGCACCGAAAACATCAGAGCTAATATGGGATGTCTTGGTAACACGAGCAGATATTTGAAGTTTACATCTGGCCAATCCACCACCTTTCACTGTTTATACCGTTACTAAATGAATAAATAAATAAATCATCGGTCCATATAAACGAAAAATAAGTCCAGCTAAAACACATACTGTCGGCGAGCGACCGGGTGCTGACACGAGTTTCACCCGCCTCAATATAAGCCAAGCCTGGGTGCTTTTTCACGAAGGGTCGCTAGCGGTGCTAGCTAACTATGCTAGCGGCGCTAGCTAGCTAGCCGGCTATCAGCAACACATAAGAGAACTGCTGCTAAATAAACTACACCTAAACTCGGTTTATATCTGACCCAAATAGAGTGCAGGTCATAACTTCTTACCTGAAATTCAGTTCACCTCACGCTCCTGCCTTCGCTTTCCCTGATCCACGATTGACCTCTGCGTTAGCAAACACCGTCGATCGGCGGTCGCGGCATGTCCTTTCTGTCATACACCGGTGGATAGCTGCCCACTGTTGTAGCTCCGCGTTATAGCACCACCAAACAACTCAGTTATTTTTTCCACATCCAGCTGTAACTCCGATTCTTGCGAGCATTTGCGAGAGACCGGGGAGGTGAAACGACAGAGAGAGTCCCTCGCTATCCATTTGCAGCCAAGTGCGGACAGCTAGCTAGGTAGCCGGCTAGCTGTCAGGCAGGACCGACGTCGTCAGAGCACTGTCGCTAAATATGGGATGTCTTGATAAAACAAGCAGATATTTGAAGTTTACACACCTACATTCTCGCCTGAAAATATCTTAAAAGTTTATTTTGTGACCTAGAAACACGAATAAAAGACATATAAAACGAAGTGGTGGCCGCCATTGTTCACTCTGTAGAGGCGTGCTATGAATTGTGGGATATGGAGTTTTCAACACAAGGATAAAATCTTTTCGGCTGTACTACTCCCGGTATACCACTAGAGAGAGCCAAGACACCACAAATGAAGTCTGTTTCTATGGTGCCAAAAGCAGAATCTTTCTCAGGAGCCTAGAAATTGGCCTAAATTTGCACTAAAATCTAAATATTTCAAAAACTATAAAAGTTATAAACACCAAAAGTCACACCATACTAGCCCAGCTCCAGCCGCACAAAATGATGTAACATATGTACCCCTATTGTCAAAACTGTTTGGCAGAGGAGCGCGGGAAAATTTTCACTAAAATATTAATATTTAAAAAACTATAATATTCATAAACACCAAAAGTCATAGCACACCATTCCAGATCCAGCCGCACAAAATGAGGTAACATATATGAAGCTTGTCCAAAAACTGCGGGTCGAGATACACTGCAAATTTCAGGCGGAAAAAGGAAAATAATAATAACTAGAAAGCGAAAATTTCAGAAGAAATTTTATGTGTGCCTATGCCGCTGCTAATCTGTGTAGTTTTCCATTCATACGGCTACAGACAGCAAAACTCAGAAGAGCAGCCATTCTCCACCATGAATTATGGTAAAACAAACACCACTCGCGCCTCACAGATGACAGCTTACAGTTTTGGGTAAAGATGAGGTCACTTTGTACAGCCCGGATTTGCAGACGCTGTGCACACAGGTTCATAAGCAGAAGTCCCTCTGTACCACGGCAGACCCCGACAATGTTTGCACAAACACACTTTGAACCAGTACGTTATGGACCACTTTTCACACATGGTTGGTGTACCCTCCCAGCCAGCTGTAGCTTTTCAACTCACAGCCCGACACACACCCAAAAAACAGCCGAGAGAGCACAGACTACGCCCGAGAGGTGTGATTGCAGATGCCCCTCAGGTGGGTCCACCTCCCCTGCAGCGGCACTGCAGACCACGCCCCGCCACACATATCAAACACGTAAAATAAATATTTATGCACTTTTGCATTCACTTTTTGTTTTTTGTTATTTTTACACAGTGTTCTGAATGATGAACAATGGTCTACAGCCAATCTTGTGTATTATTATACAAACTTTGGTTGTAAGATTCAGATAACTATTTAATAAAAGCTAAATATTTTATACAGGGAGTGCAAAATTATTAGGCAAATGAGTATTTTGTCCACATCATCCTCTTCATGCATGTTGTCTTACTCCAAGCTGTATAGGCTCGAAAGCCTACTACCAATTAAGCATATTAGGTGATGTGCATCTCTGTAATGAGAAGGGGTGTGGTCTAATGACATCAACACCCTATATCAGGTGTGCATAATTATTAGGCAACTTCCTTTCCTTTGGCAAAATGGGTCAAAAGAAGGACTTGACAGGCTCAGAAAAGTCAAAAATAGTGAGATATCTTGCAGAGGGATGCAGCAGTCTTAAAATTGCAAAGCTTCTGAAGCGTGATCATCGAACAATCAAGCGTTTCATTCAAAATAGTCAACAGGGTCGCAAGAAGCGTGTGGAAAAACCAAGGCGCAAAATAACTGCCCATGAACTGAGAAAAGTCAAGCGTGCAGCTGCCAAGATGCCACTTGCCACCAGTTTGGCCATATTTCAGAGCTGCAACATCACTGGAGTGCCCAAAAGCACAAGGTGTGCAATACTCAGAGACACGGCCAAGGTAAGAAAGGCTGAAAGATGACCACCACTGAACAAGACACACAAGCTGAAACGTCAAGACTGGGCCAAGAAATATCTCAAGACTGATTTTTCTAAGGTTTTATGGACTGATGAAATGAGAGTGAGTCTTGATGGGCCAGATGGATGGGCCCGTGGCTGGATTGGTAAAGGGCAGAGAGCTCCAGTCCACTCAGACGCCAGCAAGGTGGAGGTGGAGTACTGGTTTGGGCTGGTATCATCAAAGATGAGCTTGTGGGGCCTTTTCGGGTTGAGGATGGAGTCAAGCTCAACTCCCAGTCCTACTGCCAGTTTCTGGAAGACACCTTCTTCAAGCAGTGGTACAGGAAGAAGTCTGCATCCTTCAAGAAAAACATGATTTTCATGCAGGACAATGCTCCATCACACGCGTCCAAGTACTCCACAGCGTGGCTGGCAAGAAAGGGTATAAAAGAAGAAAAACTAATGACATGGCCTCCTTGTTCACCTGATCTGAACCCCATTGAGAACCTGTGGTCCATCATCAAATGTGAGATTTACAAGGAGGGAAACAGTACACCTCTCTGAACAGTGTCTGGGAGGCTGTGGTTGCTGCTGCACGCAATGTTGATGGTGAACAGATCAAAACACTGACAGAATCCATGGATGGCAGGCTTTTGAGTGTCCTTGCAAAGAAAGGTGGCTATATTGGTCGCTGATTTGTTTTTGTTTTGTTTTTGAATGTCAGAAATGTATATTTGTGAATGTGGAGATGTTATATTGGTTTCACTGGTAAAAATAAATAATTGAAATGGGTATATATTTGTTTTTTGTTAAGTTGCCTAATAATTATGCACAGTAATAGTCACCTGCACACACAGATATCCCCCTAAAATAGCTAAAACTAAACACAAACTAAAAACTACTTCTGAAAACATTCAGCTTTGATATTAATGTGTTTTTTGGGTTCATTGAGAACATGGTTGTTGTTCAATAATAAAATTATTCCTCAAAAATACAACTTGCCTAAACAGGTAAACCCGTTTCTCCATCACCAGTTCAGCTCTGATGATTCAGTAAGGTCATCTCCTGGTTTCGACCAGCCGCTTCTACAGCTGTGGCTCCAGCAAACATCAGCTGATACTAGAAATTAAAATCAAATGAATTCTAACAACAGCTGATCAAGCTTAAACGTGCTGCTGTTGTTTAGCGCGATAAACAAACAAGAGAGAAAAGCCGATCATTGATCAGTTTCATGACTGAAGTTTGAACAGGCGAGAGAATGACAGGGGAGGCTGTCATAAAGTTCAACATCAGTAACTTAGCGGGCACACAGCTGTATAGAAACTCCATCGTGCTAGCTACCACGCAGTACGAGTTATTATAACTGATTGTAAAAAGTCAGCACAACGAAAATAAACTACACCTAAACTCGGTTTATATCTGACCCAAATAGAGTGCAGGTCATAACTTCTTATCTGAAATTCAGTTCACCTCACGCTCCGACCGGCAGCCGCCTGCTTCTCCTGCCTTCGGTTTCCCTGATCCACGATCTACCACCGGTCGATCGGCGGTCGCCTCGCCGCCTCGTTCCCCGCATGTTCTTTCTGACACACACCGGTGGATAGCTGCCCTCGGTTGTAGCTCCGCGTCAGCGACTACCAAACAACTCAGTTATTTTTTCCACATCGACCAGCATCTGGACAATCCACCGCCTTTCACTGTTTGTACCATTACTAAAAAAACCCCTCATCGGCTCATAAAAACGAAAAATAAGTCCAGCTATGACCCTGAGTCAAAAAGACAGCCAGCTCGGGTTAGCTAGCTACCTGTCTAGCTCTTTGCAGGCACCGAAAACATCAGAGCTAATATGGGATGTCTTGGTAACACGAGCAGATATTTGAAGTTTACATCTGGCCAATCCACCACCTTTCACTGTTTATACCGTTACTAAAATGAATAAATAAATAAATCATCGGTCCATATAAACGAAAAATAAGTCCAGCTAAAACACATACTGTCGGCGAGCGACCGGGTGCTGACACGAGTTTCACCCGCCTCAATATAAGCCAAGCCTGGGTGCTTTTTCACGAAGGGTCGCTAGCGGTGCTAGCTAACTATGCTAGCGGCGCTAGCTAGCTAGCCGGCTATCAGCAACACATAAGAGAACTGCTGCTAAATAAACTACACCTAAACTCGGTTTATATCTGACCCAAATAGAGTGCAGGTCATAACTTCTTACCTGAAATTCAGTTCACCTCACGCTCCTGCCTTCGCTTTCCCTGATCCACGATTGACCTCCGCGTTAGCAAACACCGGTCGATCGGCGGTCGCGGCATGTCCTTTCTGTCATACACCGGTGGATAGCTGCCCACTGTTGTAGCTCCGCGTTATAGCACCACCAAACAACTCAGTTATTTTTTCCACATCCAGCTGTAACTCCGATTCTATGCGAGCATTTGTGAGAGACCGGGGAGGTGAAACGACAGAGAGAGTCCCCTCGCTATCCATTTGCAGCCAAGTGCGGCAGCTAGCTAGGTAGCCGGCTAGCTGTCAGGCAGGACCGACGTCGTCAGAGCACTGTCGCTAAATATGGGATGTCTTGATAAAACAAGCAGATATTTGAAGTTTACACACCTACATTCTCGCCTGAAATATCTTAAAAGTTTATTTTGTGACCTAGAAACACGAATAAAAGACATATAAAACGAAGTGGTGGCCGCCATTGTTCACTCTGTAGAGGCGTGCTATGAATTGTGGGATATGGAGTTTTCAACACAAGGATAAAATCTTTTCGGCTGTACTACTCCCGGTATACCACTAGAGAGAGCCAAGACACCACAAATGAAGTCTGTTTCTATGGTGCCAAAAGCAGAATCTTTCTCAGGAGCCTAGAAATTGGCCTAAATTTGCACTAAAATCTAAATATTTCAAAAACTATAAAAGTTATAAACACCAAAAGTCACACCATACTAGCCCAGCTCCAGCCGCACAAAATGATGTAACATATGTACCCCTATTGTCAAAACTCTTTGGCAGAGGAGCGCGGGAAAATTTTCACTAAAATATTAATATTTAAAAAACTATAATATTCATAAACACCAAAAGTCATAGCACACCATTCCAGATCCAGCCGCACAAAATGAGGTAACATATATGAAGCTTGTCCAAAAACTGCGGGTCGAGATACACTGCAAAATTTCAGGCGGAAAAAGGAAAATAATAATAATAATAATAATAAGAATAATAAATCCGACGAATAGTAATATGTGTGCCTCTTGGCATAGGCACACATAATAATAAGAATAATAAATCCGACGAATAGTAATATGTGTGCCTCTTGGCATAGGCACACATAATAATAAATCCGACGAATAGTAATATGTGTGCCTCTTGTCATAGGCACACATAATAATAACTAGAAAAATTTGCATTTCCTGCGAAAATGCAGTGTGGATGCTGTAATGCTGAAGCTGTCTGCTGAAACAAGCAGAAAAAGCTGAAAAGTTGCAGAATTTGTAAAAACTTTGCAGAAGAAAAGGAACTTTGCTAAAATGTAGTAACTTAGCAGAACTGCAATATCTTAGAGGAAACATAATACTTGGCAGAAATACAATAGCATAGCAGAACTTAGCAGAAATATTGTAACTTACCAGAAACACGATAACTTCTCAAAAATACAAGAATTTAGGAGAAATAGTATAAGATAACAGAAAGAATATATTTAGGCAAACATTCTTAAACATTACAGAAATACTATGATTTAGAAAAACAGTACAACATAGCAGAAATGCTGCGATTTACCAGAGACACTGTAATTTACTATTAATATTGAAATTTTTTTTTAAAAATACTATGTTTTAGCAAAAATACTGTAATTTGACAGAAATACTATCATTCGGCAGAAATACTATGTTTCAGCAGAAATACTCTGGTTTAGCACAAATATTATAACATAGCAGTAATACAATTATATAGCAGAAATGCTATATTTAGAAAGAAAAATATAATATAGTAGAAATCCTATGATTTAGCAGAAATACTGTAATCAGCACATATACTGTAACATGACAGAAATTCCTCCACTTAGTAGTAATACTGTAACATAAAACAAATGTTATGATTTGGCACAAAAACCATAATTTGGCAAAATACTATGATTTAGCAGAAATACTATGATTGAGCAGAAGTACTAAGATGTAGTAAAAGTACTTTGATTTAACAGAAATACAATTATGGAGGAGTAATACTTTAAATTGGGAGAAATATTGATACACACACACATACACAGAGCCTAAAGGGAAGAGTATTTGTGCCATGGAGTGTTAACAAGAATCTGAGGTCCATATTAGAAAAGCTGCTAAAATCATAAAAGTTTGCAGAATTGTAATAAATGATGAATATCAATTACTGGTCTGTGATAGTGTATTAATTTGTAGGGAAAAAAAACATGTTGCCCAAGGTGTAATTGAACCCACGACCTTTTGGTTGCAGACCTGTGTCATTACCAACTGCGCCACTGGGAAAGAGAGCGAGCGCCTGGAAAACAGGGTGATGAGCAGTCAGAATTAGATTGCGGTGAGAGGCGAAAAAGACAGTTTTTTGGAGTTACAAAACGTCGTGTAACTCAAAAACTAGGTGCACTAGAAGCATAATTCTTGTACTGGGTGAATCAGCGTACTTTCGTGTACTTTGACTGTGATTTGCATTGCTCTTTGTACATCTGTCGCTGAGATATGACGAGAGAAGAAAGGGCAGACCTCAGATATGATTGGCTGGCTGGGAAGCCGTGCAGGTCCTGATATGTAAATTTTATATGTATCAGTCCTCACAGAGGATTAGCTGCCTGGGGTCCTGGCAGAAATATATACAAATAGTATGATTAAGCATAAATACTACATTTAGTAGAAATACTATGTTTTAGCACAAATACTATAAAATGGCAGAAATACTATAATTAAGCAGAAATACTATATTTGGCAGAAACACTATATTTAGTACAAATCTTATGAAATAGCAGAAATAGTATGATTTAGCAGAAATGCTGTATTTAGCACAAATCTCATAAAATAGCAGACATAGTATGATTTTGCAGAAATGCTGTATTTAGCACAAATACTGAAAAGCAGCAGAAATGATATGACTCAACACAATAGTAATAACTTAAATAGAAAAATTGGAAAAGCAAAATGGACAGCTGAAAGAATCCTGAACATGCTAAGGGTCCCTCAAATGTAATTGTTAAATGAAAAAAATCAGCAAAAAAAAGTATAACAGTGACACAATCACAAATATGGACACATATGGAAACACACATGCACAGAGAGACACACAGAGGATCAAATTCAGTCAACCAGTCTAAATATATTGAATTTAAATCATACAATAAGATGCTCCCATAAAAACTCTCTCTCGCCCTCTCTATCTCTCTCTCTCTGTCTCTCACACACACACACACACACACACACACACACACACACACACACACACACACAGGGAGAGAAAATCAAGTTTCTAGGTCAGTCAAGCAGCCTGGGAGCTGCTAAATTTGAATCCACCAATCAGAGAGGCTGTGTACTTTTTCCCGCCAAAACAGGTGCAGCCGTTTTTACACACACAGAGCACAGAGACAGGATTTCTGCAGTGAATTTCTCATAGTGAGGATTCCTCTCAAACAAATGGCCATAATTTCCTAACCGTAGGGGCTAGAACAGTCATTCTTACACCGTTTTGTTCAGAAGAGATGGGGGAATCTTAAAGTGTTGACACTTTATCATTAAAATATGAATTATTGAAGATATTTGACTTCTAATGCACCATAACTGAGTAGAGGCAAGCAAAATCTGCCTTGACTTGCCCTCAAACAACGCTTTCTAACTCTAAATCTATTTGGAGTATCGATATCATTCTTTCACCGTAAGAGACAGCAGGCTTTGGTGAACAATCATGGAAATTTTCAGGTCTCTGTGGAAATCCATTAAAAAGATATGACAAGAGAAAAAAGTGGTTCATTTCCAGAGTTTGAAATCTGAAGAAATCTGAGCAAAGGACGAATTTCCTACCCTCAAACAAGTCTAACTCATTTCAGAACGGTAATAGGTGAGAAAGAAATTCTTGAATTGTGAGCATCAGGAGTGTCTGAAGATATACGGGGACAAGCCTCATGTTTTAACTTCGCTTCGTTAAGGAGATATGACGATTCGAATATGCCTCTCATTAGAGAAATCAAGCGATGATTTTGAACAAGCTCTCCATTGACTTTCTATGGAGAGTTTTCTGACTTTGTGTTGGTCTGAGGTGATTTGCCAAAATTCTATAAATCTCACAACAATGATAGTAACATTTTCTGAAAGCCAGCAAAAATACCTACGTTTTGATGTATAATTTGTGTGGGTTAAGTGAAAATTGAGCGAGTAGCAAGAAGTTGTTCGGACATGAAGAGAAAATTGCCAAAGGTACAGTGGCTCACTTAGAACCAACTGCATAGCAACCATAACAACGCATGTATTTTGTGAAAAATCACAAAGATGAAACTCAAAACTTAGAGAGGGATACGATGAAAACGGTAACAGATATGAAAAAGCTGAATCATTCATGAATAGCCCAATAATTTGTGAACATTTTAAAATTTGAATGGTTGTTCTAGGCGAAAGTATGAGAACGTAGTTAAGTTTCAAAAAAGAGTAAGTTTTAGCAGAATTGCGGAAGTTTCCCATTCATTTCAATGGGACAAATTAAAGGAAAAAAACGTAATATTTTAAAAAGTATAAGAGTTAAAAATACCAAAAGTCATAGCAATCATTAGCAGAAATAGCAGAATAGTTTAAAATTTGAACGGTGAAAATCGGCTGAAAATTGTGGAAGTAGAAAAGTGCCAAAAACGTACGGAAGCAACTGGAATAATATAATAATAATAATAATAATAACTAGAAAAATTTGCATTTCCTGCGAAAATGCTGTGTGGATGCCTTAATGCTGAAGCTGTCTGCTCAAAAACTGAAAAAGATGAAAAGTTGCAAAAAGTTGTATGGTGGTGAAAAAAAAAAAAATTGTCCTGAGCAGGATTCAAACCTGGCCCTCCAGGTTTCCAGGCAGGCACTCATCTCACTGAGCCAAACACACTCTGACAAAGAAGAAGTGGAGAGACGGACAATTCTGCTGAAATGAGCAGAAGCTGCTCATTTTTTGTGCTGAGAAGAGGCGAAAAGGCTGAAAATTTTGCAGAAAAGAGATAAATCAGCAGAATTTCTGCAGAAAAGAGGTAGAACAAAAGAACAAAAGAGAAAACTGAAAACAGGTTTTGCCATGACCGGGATTTGAACCTGGCCCTTCTGGTCTCAAGGCAGCTGCTCATCTTACTGAACCAAACTCATTCTCGCAAAAACAAGAGATGGAGAAAGGGACAATTTTGCTAAATGAGCAGAAGCTGCTGAGAATTGTGCTGAGAAGAAGTGAAAAGGCTGAAAATTTTGCAGAAAAGAGGTGAATCAGCAGAATTTCTGCAGAAAAGAGGTAAAGAAGCAATAAGTTGCGCTGAAAAGAGATGAATCAGCAGAATTTCTGCTCAAAAGAGTTTTTTTTCTGAAAACAGCTGAGATTTGTGCTGATAAGAGGTGAAAGGGCTGAAAACTTTGCAGAAAATAGGTGAATCAGCAGAATTTCTGCTGAAAAGAGGTAAAGAAGCAGAAAGTTGCGCTGAAAAGAGATGAATCAGCAGAATTTCTTCTCAAAAGAGTTTTTTTCTGAAAACAGCTGAGATTTGTGCTGATAAGAGGTGAAAAGGCTGAAAACTTTGCAGAAAAGAGGTGAATCAGCAGAATTTCTGCTGAAAAGAGGTAAAGAAGCAGAAAGTTGCGCTGAAAAGAGATGAATCAGCAGAATTTCTGCTCAAAAGAGTTTTTTTCTGAAAACAGCTGAGATTTGTGCTAATAAGAGGTGAAAAGGCTGAAAATTTTGCAGAAGAGGTGAATAAGCAGAATTTGGGCTGAAAAGAGGTGAAAATTCTGAAATTTCTGCTGAAAAGAGTTCAATCAGCAGAATTTCTGCTGAAAAGAGTTCTGCAGAACTCTTTTCAGAATTCTGCTGAAAAGAGTTTTTTTGCTGAAACAGCTGAAAAAGTTGGGATTTGTGCTGAAAGTGGTGAAAAAATGAAAATTTTGCTGAAAAGGGGTGGAAAGCTTAAATTTGTGTTGAAAAGAGTTAAAAAAGTTTAACTGTTAACTGAAAGAAATGTTGCCATAAGCGGGATTTGAACCCGGGCCTCCCAGTCTGAGAACGGATGCTCATCTCACTGAGCTAAAACACAGGTCAACCCGGCAAGGAAATCTGTGAGGCCACTGATAATATGGCAGAAATGGGCAAAAAATATTGCAAAAAAAATTCAATATCTCAAAAAGTATAGAGGTTATGAGCACCAAAAGTCATAGCCGGCATTAGCAGAAAGAGCAGAATTTTTTTAAAGTCTGAACATAGTATTTATACTATAACATAGTATTTCTTCTAAATCCTAATATTTGAACCAAATGATAGTATTTCTGCCAAATCACAGTATTTCTGGTAAATCACAGTGTTTGTGCCAAATCACAGTATTTGTACCAAATCATACCACTTGTGACAAATCATAGTGTTAGCTGAATCTGTGCTAAAACACAGTATTATTAGTATTTATACTAATAATATTTTTTCTTACAAATCATAGCATTTGTGCTGAACCATAGAAAATTCTGCCAAATCATAGTATTTGAGCCAAATCATACAATTTGTGCTGAAACATTGATTTATGTATGATTTATGATTTAGCAGAAACACTGGGACTTGGTAGAAATACTCTGATTTACATGAAATACTTTGACTTAGCAGAAATACTATAATCTAGCAAAAAGTACTACAGCATAAATTCAGAAATTCTATCATTGAGCAAAATTACTAGGATTTAGCAGAAATACTATGATTTGGCACAAATACTATGTTTTAGCACAAAAAATATGTTTTGGCTCAAAAACTTTTATTTTGCAGTTATACTATGATTTGGAAGAAAAACTATGCTTTGGAAGAAATACTATGCTTTGGAACAAATACCATGATTTGGCAGAAATACTATGAGCAGTAATAATATACATAGCAGAAATACTATTATTTGGGTGAATGCTATTGTTGGCACAACACTATGATTTAGCACTGTACAGAATGGTGTACGTCAGTTTAATGCTGGGTGGTGCTGCAATAGTAGCTATCCTCAGTCAGAAGGAGAGCTGGCATCCAGGGATTAGATTACCACAGGTGGAGTTTATTGGCAATCAGATGGATGTTACAGGGAGATATGGCATACAGTAGGAGGATGTGGAGGGTGATATGGTGTGGTTTCTATGATTAAGAACAGGGTATACATTACAACATGAATACGGATTAAAGATTAAAGAAACTGGCAACAAATTCCTCCACTACAAACCAGTCTGATACCACTTCTTGCAGTGTTCACATTTACTAAGGCACTACCCAAAAGGCGTCACAAGAGGGCACTCCAACACAAGAGATGACCTATGTACACTGATGCACTTAGTAACAGTCAGCCTCCTACTTAGCCACTACGTAATACAGCGATATTACAGTCTACAAATTCACATAAATATGATTTGGCAGAAATACTAAACTTTGGCACAAATACTATAATTGAGTACAAGTACTCTAAGATAACAGAAATACTATGATTTAGCAGAAATACAATGTTTTTGCAGAAACACTGTAATTTCACTCAAATACTATGAGATAGCAGTAATACTATGATTTGGCAGAAATGCTACGTTTTAGTACAAATACTATGACAAAGCAGAAATATTATGACTTAGAAGTAATACTATCACAAAAGGGATTCCTCAAAATACTATGAAATTGCAGTAATTCTATGGTTTGGCAGAAATACGGTACTTCATACAAATACAATGCTTTGGTACAAATACTATATTTTGGTTTGAATACTATGATTTGCAACAAATACTATGATTTGGCACGAGTAGTATGATTTAGTACAAATACTACGAATTGGCAGAAATACTGTGACTTATAGTAATACTATAACATAACAGATATACTGTTATGTTGCAGAC
>NW_020328204.1:0-15845 GCF_001858045.2 Oreochromis niloticus | reverse complement strand
CATTCTGGGAAGTCTACTCATTGGTGTAGGCAGCTTTCTAATTAAAGTAGCTATATATGAGCAGCTATATTAGCTTTGACTTAACATATGTTAAATAGTATACTTTCCTGTTTTAAAATTATGATGCTCAAAATTCAACCTTAAAAATTAAAACCCTGATCATCACCACTTGTGTGAACTACAAGGGTGCCATCATTTTTCTTTTCATCCATTAAGTGCCACATTTTACACACTGAGCAAGAAAGGAGAGTAAGCTCTTCATGGTGCCCAGAAATTTTAATGTATCACTTTCTAGCATACGGCTGACACTGCTCGACATCTTACAGTGCGGTATAAGAGTCCGCCACAAGGAGACACTAAAGGCTTTCAAACCAACAGTTTCTGCTTCCAAAGCGGCGCCAACCGTCACCACCGATCATCGTACTTATGTGACATAGACGATGGATGCATGTTTGAGTTGATACATCATTTAAAGCCACCACTGTTCAGGCATCACATCTGTCCATTAGGTTTCCCTTTCATACACAACATTTTTATCCCTGGGTACTAACTTTTTTGTTTTTGTTGACTGTTTATTTATTTATTTGTTTGCTTGTTTGTTTCTAATGCTCTTGTTGCACTGCTAAATAGGCTGTAGCCAACATGATTATAAAGGGATTATAAATCTAAGAAATTACTGCATTATTTTACCTACTCTTATTAAACTCACTTTCCTAAAAACTGATTGCAGCTTCTACTTTGTGATGTCAATGTTATGTCTCTAAATGATTTCATATCATTCATGGGAGATATGCTTGACAAATGATAAGTTAACAATCACTGCTACCAGCTTAATCAATTCATTGGGGCGACCTGCGTGTTGTGTTGCATTGTTGATTTGGTCATAGTGTGTAAACACTCTAGAGGCCACTGTTGTATAGCTGCTGCAAACTGAATGTACCCGTACAGAGGTTATACTTAAAATGGCAGCTGCCAGAAGTCTCTTTGGAAATTTGTGTTTATGAATAGATATGTTGTATTACAAGGTATAATGAACCCTTGCATTGGTAAATAAATTCTACTAGAATAGCTGATATCCCTTACAGAAGATTTCTTTTGACCTTTCTAAAGCCTTCTTTAAATTTAGAAATAAAATGAAAACAGGCATACTAGAAATACTACTCTGCATTACATCCTAACACTTGGCTAATCCTAATATGTAATTCTGCTTTAATAGTTTATTACACTAAATGTGATTATGCACTGAAAAAAAAACATGCTGAGTTTACTTAGTTCAATAGTGGACATTGGTTGCACACAGATGTTTTGCTTTGGCACGAGCTTAAACAATTGAGTTGAATTAACACAAGTTATTCATATTCAATAAACCTGTGCAATTTGTGTTGATAAAATATGATTGAAACATGTTTTGGTGAAGTAATTTGAGCTCTTGGAATATTTAATCCTTCACAATTTTCACACTTTATTCCAACACTATTCAGTGACAAACAAACAAAACACTACATTTTTTGAAATATTTCTGGGTTTTTTCTTGTTTGCGTTTATACTGCTTGAACTCTGAAGTGACCCTCCAATGTGATGACAGTGCCAGCAGTGGCCCACAGCTCATTTAACGCTTTCTCCCAATTTGCTCATAACAGTCTCTCATATGTATGAACTATGTAGGCTATCTCTATTTTAAATAATGAGTGGGCAATGAGAGCATCTCCTCACTGTGTACTTTACTGACAACAGGACAACAGGGAATACAGAGAACTGACTGAGGACTTTTCCAACTGGTGCCAGCAGAACCACTTCCAGATCAACACTCGGAAAACCAAGGAGCAGGTAGTGGACTCCACCTACACCAGTGACATCCAGAGAATGGGCATTAAGATAGCTGACTCATATAAGTGATCTGACCAATAAACTGGTCTGGAGTAACAACAGAGAGTCCATCTACACAAAAGGATAGAGACGGTTGTATTTGCAACAGAGAGTCTTTGGAAGGGATTGGAAGGGAGCAGGGAGAGCTCCTGAAGACCTTCTAGGACTCTTGGTGGTATTGTCCGTGTTTATGGTGTGGTCTGCTGGGGATAGGAAGAAACTGAACAGGATGATCAAGAAAACTAGCTCTGTTCTGGATGCCTCTTGACCCAGTGGAGGTAGTTATCTCTGTCAGATAACAGCTCCCACCCCATACAGGTCACTCTGACAACACTAAGCAGTCCTTCAGTGACAGGCTGCTGCACCCACAGTGTGCAAAGGGGACATTTTGGAGGCCTTTCCCTCCAGCTGCTGTCAGACTGTACACTGCACAACAGCAGTGAATGTACACCACATATGCACACACTGGGGTCTTTACATATATCAGTGTGCAATACTAAATACCTGCTACCATTAACACCAAACACTGCACTATGAAAGGTTTCATTCTTCTTCTAATAGTAATCTGTATTATTGCATCATATATATGTATATGTATGTATACAGATATATAGAGATGATGGATATAGATATAGATATATAGACTTACATATATAAGTACATATCTATTTCTTGTCTATATTTCTTCTATTTTGCATTACAGGGAGTGCAGAATTATTAGACAAGTTGTATTTTTGAGGAATAATTTTATTATTGAACAACAACCATGTTCTCAATGAACCCAAAAAACTCATTAATATCAAAGCTGAATGTTTTTGGAAGTAGTTTTAGTTTGTTTTTAGTTTAGCTATTTAGGGGGATATCTGTGTGTGCAGGTGACTATTACTGTGCATAATTATTAGGCAACTTAACAAAAAACAAATATATACCCATTTCAATTATTTATTTTTACCAGTGAAACCAATATAACATCTCCACATTCACAAATATACATTTCTGACATTCAAAAACAAAACAAAAACAAATCAGCGACCAATATAGCCACCTTTCTTTGCAAGGACACTCAAAAGCCTGCCATCCATGGATTCTGTCAGTGTTTTGATCTGTTCACCATCAACATTGCGTGCAGCAGCAACCACAGCCTCCCAGACACTGTTCAGAGAGGTGTACTGTTTTCCCTCCTTGTAAATCTCACATTTGATGATGGACCACAGGTTCTCAATGGGGTTCAGATCAGGTGAACAAGGAGGCCATGTCATTAGTTTTTCTTCTTTTATACCCTTTCTTGCCAGCTACGCTGTGGAGTACTTGGACGCGTGTGATGGAGCATTGTCCTGCATGAAAATCATGTTTTTCTTGAAGGATGCAGACTTCTTCCTGTACCACTGCTTGAAGAAGGTGTCTTCCAGAAACTGGCAGTAGGACTGGGAGTTGAGCTTGACTCCATCCTCAACCCGAAAAGGCCCCACAAGCTCATCTTTGATGATACCAGCCCAAACCAGTACTCCACCTCCACCTTGCTGGCGTCTGAGTCGGACTGGAGCTCTCTGCCCTTTACCAATCCAGCCACGGGCCCATCCATCTGGCCCATCAAGACTCACTCTCATTTCATCAGTCCATAAAACCTTAGAAAAATCACTCTTGAGATATTTCTTGGCCCAGTCTTGACGTTTCAGATTGTGTGTCTTGTTCAGTGGTGGTCGTCTTTCAGCCTTTCTTACCTTGGCCATGTCTCTGAGTATTGCACACCTTGTGCTTTTGGGCACTCCAGTGATGTTGCAGCTCTGAAATATGGCCAAACTGGTGACAAGTGGCATCTTGGCAGCTGCACGCTTGACTTTTCTCAGTTCATGGGCAGTTATTTGCACCTTGGTTTTTCCACACGCTTCTTGCGACCCTGTTGACTATTTTGAATGAAACGCTTGATTGTTCGATGATCACACTTCAGACGCTTTGCAATTTTAAGACTGCTGCATCCCTCTGCAAGATATCTCACTATTTTGACTTTTCTGAGCCTGTCAAGTCCTTCTTTTGACCCATTTTGCCAAAGGAAAGGAAGTTGCCTAATAATTATGCACACCTGATATAGGGTGTTGATGTCATTAGACCACACCCCTTCTCATTACAGAGATGCACATCACCTAATATGCTTAATTGGTAGTAGGCTTTCGAGCCTATACAGCTTGGAGTAAGACAAAATACTCATTTGCCTAATAATTCTGCACTCCCTGTACACAACTCGGCTCACCCTTGGACCCCCCAACTTCCACTACCTGCAAGAATGTCAGTCATGCCATAATAATAAGACATCCTTTCCTGACTGTCCTGCTCTGAGTGCCGTGATGAGTGTCTGTCCTACTATCCTTCATATAAACAATGCATACAGTCCTGATTAAAAGTTTAAGACCACTTAAGCTGCAACAAGAAGAAGTGGGAGTGAGACAAAACATTTTTTGCGCGTGCAATTTATTGAAAACAACACTGAAACAGGATGTTTTACAGCTGATCAAAAGTTTAGGACCACATGCCTTTAAAAGGCCAAATCTGTGCAAAAATGTGGATTCATACTTCATCACATCACAGCAAATACCTTTGTGTCAAAGTAACTGAGAATAAAACCCAGAAAAACATGAAGGAGATTTTCCTGGCCTGGCTTTTTATAGCAGATAACCTTAAAAATATTCTGCAATATTCTGCAGTTTTGCATAATTTTAAAAATTTCTTAAGCATTGAACAGCAGAAATTAGGCTTTCTTGTTCTTGAAGTACACACACAGACAGAGAGAGCTGTGCATGAAGTGTGATTTATCGTGGTGGAAGCAAAACAGCAAAAGTAAGAGGCAATTAATGACGACAATTTCTAATGGGCAGTTCACGTTCACCTTTTGAATATTTCCTATTTCTTGTCCAATTACCCAATTAATTAATGAAATAATCGAATAATCCATTTCTGAAATAACTGATGAATGCTTGCCAGACAATACAATGATCCCGACATGCAGAAGAGGAAAATGAGGCATACGTTCTAATTACCAAATGTGAATTTAATTAAAAATAATATCTTGTTATATCCGTTGGAGCTGAAAGGATGTTCAGGTTCAAGCTTCACATATTTACAAATTTATTGCACACTTCAAATTGTTGTTCGATAGAATAAATGTCAAGTCAAATCAGTTTATTTATGAGCACATTTCAAAACAACAAGTGTAGCCCAGGGGTGGAGCACAACTAAAAAAGTGTTAAGACTCAGTCTGCGTTAAATGCCAAGGAATAAAAATTAGTTTTCAAGCAGGTTTTGAAGCTGTCAAGTGCTGGTTTGGTCCTAACTGGAAAGAGCAGACTGTTCCATGCTGATCCATTTATTGATTTAAAAATAAAGAATAAAATATTTAAATCAATTCTAAAATGCACTGGGAGCCAGAAGATGGCCAAAAAAAAAAAAAAAAACTTTTAAAGGGGTTGTGGTATTCTTTTGGGAGGGAGCTAGATTTGTGAACAATCGCCAGTGAAATACCATATTTTTAAAAATTGAAGCTAATGTAAGCATGGCAATGCAATTGAAAAGAGTACTGGGTCCACCCACTTTTAAATCTTCAGTCCAATCAAAATAGCAGAGAAAGTGAAGTATGTCATAGAAAACTGCATTAAAAGAAACAAAACAATGCAGGCTAATTGCTAATGTTACCAGTCATATGCAAAGTCTTGAGTCAAATGTGTGACCCACCTGCACCTGGGACTCAAACTTATATTAACAGTTTTTATTCACTCTTTATAAAAAAAATAAAATAAACAAATACATAAATGCATATAAATATGTAACTGTACATACTTTGAAACTGAATTTCTCCTCTTACTGTGGCTCACCTGCAGTACTCTTAAAGCCCACCAGGGGGCCCAGGACCACACTCTGGGAATCACTGATCTAAACCATTCAAGAGAAAAGGTTCCTCTAATGCCCACACAATTCTCCAGTCCAGAGACTAGGATACCATGATCCACTGTGCCAAATGCAGCTCTTAGGTCTGAAAGCACTAAACTAGCATAATTATCAGAGTCTGCGATCAATAGAAGATGAATAAAAAACATCTAAAAGTGCTTATTCTGTGCTATTATGTGCTTTGAAACCAGACTTCTCACCACTGACACCATTTGACACGTCTTTTTCCAGCACCTTGGACAGGAAAGGAAATTTAACTCTTTCAGGTTTTTTTTGGTTTTTGTGAGAGAGAGATGGCTGCACTACCACATCAGTAATGGACAGCACACTAGCCATGACAGTGTCTTCTTGAATAGATGAGTGGGAATAATGTCTAGGGGACACACAGAGAGCTTCAGATGGGTGACCATTTCAGCCAATTCGGCCAACTTAGAAAGAGAAACAGGCTCAAAGTGATAAAAAAAAAAAACCCCAAAAACAACAACAGAGGATTTTGGGGGAATCATAGGCACCTGGAGTGATTACCAACAAAATTTTCACATATAGCTGGAGTCTCTGGAAGAGAAGTGGTAGGTTAGTGACTGATAACATGGTAACGGTGCCAAGTAAAAAACTAGACCTGTCGCAGTTATTTGAGATGATGTCTGTTGCTTATCAACAGGAAGAAACAGGAAGAAAAAAAATAAAAATAAATAGGGCTATTTTTTTAAGAGCTCTGGATCAACTCCAGATCTCCTAAAAAATAGAGCCTTATTTGTTTTTGTTTTTTTCTGACAACAAATAAGGGTTTTGTACTGGTGCAAACCAATAGCAATTCTGGCCTTAGATGTCCCGATGGCAGTTTGGTCATTAGCTTTGTTGCACGATGCACTTAAAATTCATTTTTTGAGGTTATTTAATAAAAACAAAGAATATTGTACTCATATATATATATATACACACATTGATTAGTGTGTAATTAAGTGTTCCAACAAACAGATGCATTGCCATAAACTTACCCAGAATTTACCCAGTTATAGCAGCTGATGCTGATTTTTTGGAGGTGCCGTGTTTCCCTGCCATCTTGAATAGAGTGGCTGAGAAGCACGTTGCTTTTCTGCTTAATTTGTTTTATGTACGCTACCAGTGAAAAGTTTAGACACACCTCTCAATTAACGGTTGTTCTTTATTTTTACTGCTTTTACATTGTAGAAACATAATGAAAACATCAAATATATGAAGCAAGATATATGGAATTATGTAGCAAAGAAAAAAATGATAACTCTAAATATGTCCTCTATTATAGATTCCTGAAAGCAGCCACCCTTTGCTTTGTTGACAGCGCTGCAAACCGTTGGCCTTCTCTCAATGAGCTTTATGATGTAGTCGCCTGAAATGGTTTTCACTTCACAGGTGGTCCTTGTCAAGGTGCCTTTGTGGGATTTCTTGTCTTCTTAATGGGTTGGGACCATCAGTTGTGTTGTGGGGAAGTCAGGTTGGTACCCAGCTGACAGCCATATTTGACAACAGTTAGAATTCATATTATGGCAAAAACCAATCAGCTAAGTAAAGAGAAACAACAGTACATCAATACTTTAACAAATAAAGGTCAGTCACTCCAGAAAATTGCTAAAACTTTTAATGTGTCCCCAAGTGCAGTCGCAAACACCATCAAGCACTACGACAAAACTGGCTCACATGAGGAAAGGAAGAGCGAGAGTCACCTCTGCTGCTGAGGATAAATTCATCCGAGTCACCAGCCTCAGAAATCACAAGTTAACTGCACCTCAGATTAGAGCCCAGATAAATGCCACACACAGTTCCAGTAGCAGACACATCTCTACATCAACTGTTCAGAGGAGACTGCCTGAATCGGGCCTTTATAGTCAAAAAGCTGCTAAGAAACCACTACTTAAGGAAAAACAGCAAGCAGAAGAGATTTGTTTAGGATTAAGAAACACAAGGAATGGACATTAGACCAGTGGGAATCTGGGCTTTGGTCTGATGAGTCCAAATTTGAGATCTTTGGTTTCACCCACTTGTCTTTGTGCAATGCAGAAAAGGTTAACGGATGGTCTCTATATGCATGGTTCCCACCGCAAAGCATGGAGGAGGAGCTGTGATGGTGTGGGGGTGCTTTGGTGGTGACAGTGACGGGGATAATAACACAGCACACAGCTCCCACAGCATCCTGCAATGACATGCCATCCCATCCAGTTTGCATTTAGTTGGACCATCATTTATCTTTCTAACAGGACAATGACCCCATACACGCCTCCACGCTGTGTAAGGGCTATTTGACCAAGAAGGAGAGTCAATAAGTGCTGCTCCAGATGGTCTGGCTCCACAGTCACCTGACCTAAACCCAGTCGAGATGGTTTGGGATGAGATGGACTGTAGAGTGAAGGCAAAAGGGACAACAAGTACTCAGCATCTCTGGCACCTCCTTCAAGACTGTTGGAAAACCATTTCAGGTGATGACCTCATGAAGCTCATCGAGAGAATGCCAAGAGTATGCAAAGCAGTAATCAAATCAAAGGGTGGCTATTTTGAAGAATCTTAAATATAAAACATATTTTGAGTTATTTCACACTTTTTGTTTACTACATAATCCCATATGTGTTCATTCATAGTTTCGAGTGAGAATCTACAATGTAAATAGTCATGAAAATAAAGAAAAACCATTAAATGAAAAGGTGTATCCAAACTTTTAACTGGTACTGTATGTGGCTAGAGACTGGCCATATACATATGTCTTATAAGTTACTTTTAATATAGAGACCACAAATAGCTCTTTCAAATTATATTTGACCCTTTAACATTTGTATGTGTATTTTCTTCATCTCTTTCTCATCTCCTTCCCCTTCTCCCCCATTTCTACCTCATTCTCTTCTTCCTCACCTCGAGCCTAATTTCCTGAACTGCAGACAGCTGACAAGCCAGCTAAACAACAGCTGGTTATAAGCTAACATTATGCCTGCTAATGTCAGGCTTGAGTGTCTAAAAAAGAAAAAGACAGAAAAATCACACTTTCCCTCTAATAAACAGTTTGATTACATTCTGTGCCCCCCTTCCCCCCTCAGTATCCCAAGTGTCCAACAATAATGTTAGAGCCATTTCAAAGAAAATATGGCTAACAGCAGCTAACAGTGACAAAAAAAATGCACAGAAAAGTTCAGGATATCTTCAACAACTCACCTCAGTATAACTGTCATTGTACAGAAGTCAGCTTCATGGCTCATGGACTCCTTTCACAAAGTTTTACCGCTTCCTCCGGAGTAAACAGACATTGACACCTGAGGCAGACATCAGACTGACAGCTTACAGTCACAAAAGATGAACGATGGCCAGCTAGGATTATGCACTTGAACTTAACTGAGTTCCATTTTTGTACTCCCCTGACTGCAATCTACTGACATCCAGTGATGAGATTTAACACACTGTAACTTTAAAGTTGCAACTTAATTTCAAGAAATTACAAATATGAAGGAGCTAACTGTGGTAAGCTAACAGTGGATATTTTAGCAGCACTACACCAGTGGTTCATTAAAGAGTCAGTCAAGTATTAGCAGACAAATCATGCAATTGGCATTTACCACATGTTGTTTATTATCCATAACTGGCATTTTTTGCAATATCTCCTGCAAGAAGTCAAAACGTATCTGTTAATGATGTAACCTAGTCTTCATTCTCTCGTTCTCTTTCTACATGGCTCAACAAATGATTATTAAAACACAAAAACAATTCACATGCTTGAACTGGCACTTAAATGTTTGTTTTTCATTAAAAAAAACAAAAAACCAAAAAAACCCCAACACATGTAGAGTGCAGAATGTACAAATAAATGTCACTAACCCTCTGAGTCTGAGTTTCTAAACCAGTCAGTTAAACATACATTTGCATTTACAAAAAACCCAAAACATGTTGCTGCTTTTCTTCAAGCTGGAAGCTTTTCTTGTAAGATTACAAGACTTTTCAGCTCTCAAACTTTTGTATGTGTTTTGCATGCCACTGTCTCAGGTTCTAAACTTAAACTGACTAAAGTTTTTGGTACATCTTCGTATTTATCGTAATCCTGCATTAATTCATTCATGTTGGTTATAGCTGTTGAAGCAACACTTGACATTGTTGTACTGCATTCAGTTATATACACAGTCCGATATGCCTAAAACTGTGGTTATTGAACGCCTGAAAATCTGGGTTGCATAAATCTACTTCAGGCTGTTATCTCAGTATATATAGCAGGCAACTTAGTTTTCAGCAGTCAGTACCATCTATGTATCTTCATATTCTTTAAAAAATTTTCTTTTTACTAATTTCAAAAGAAAAAAGGCTCAGGCTTCCGGACCTTAAAATCGCATTTCATGCACAGTGATGACAGTGCAAATTCTTAAAGATAATTGCAAAATTATTGTCACAGTTTAGGAAGCTTCTCTGCTTCAAACTGAGATTTCACTGAGATTTCACAGCAAGAGCACGATGTGTACCGCGGACGATTTGAATTACAGCCACATGCACCACGACACCACTGAGGTGAAACGGTTTAAGGTCAGATTCAGGCAGACAGTTCACTAGTAATCTTTCAACTGGCACTATACTGTAGAAAACATATTGCTCCTTTCAGAGAGGAATGTGTGAATTTTACACTGTACATAAGTAGCTCCCTTATTTTTGACCCTCTAATATGCCCTGGTCTCAGAATATTGGTCATTTTTGGAAATTAGCCTTCTGCATCTTTGTTTGAAAATCAGCACATAGTTAGTACCTATAACTAAAAAGGTCTTTCCATAATAAATTGGGTTCCCATATGATTTAAGAGGTCTGATTATGTCCACAAAAGTAGCATTTCTTTTCTGTCAGAGTTGACTTAAGAGCAGTGAAATATTTGAAACAAATCATGTATCTGTTAAATTAATGTTTGCTGGTACTAAAGAGCATAAACACTATATTATAGTTAGTTTAGCTGACACTAAATCTTAGGTCAGATTGTCTTATTATTTACATACAACGTGCCGAATTCAGACTTACTAAGCTACTGTTAGGGTGCTTTGTGTTAAGAGCTGAAAGGTGTACTGTATGCAGAAAAATTGGATTCATCCAGCTAAGATACTGACAGTGTATTTTATGGTTTCTTGAACTTGTGCTCTTACACTGTACCATAAGGCCCCAATATAGATTATTTGTACACTGGATTAGGGATATACTGGCTATGTCTGCAGTGACGTCAGAATACGATTCCTCTGTATGAAACAGAAAACTATAGCTATAAAGAGTACCTTATAGGCCACTTAGTTATAGCTGATTAGACATGATTGCTGATCCCCTTTTAACACGAGAAACTGCTTTTTTCAATATATAATAAAAAAAAATAAACATGTAAAAAATCTTTTTAAATTCATTTTCTATTTACAAAAAACACAAGTCAGTGTGGAATATACACCAGGTTTCAGGAAAAGGCTTGAAACTGAACTTTTGTAAAAAAAAAAAAATCCCATGCATCTATTCCGAGATGTGGTTCATTATTAGACCGTCATTCATACTTAGTGTGTTTTTTGTTTTTTTTTAAAGAGGCCTCATCTGGGGAAAGTTCAAATAAAATCCAACCGATAAAGCTCATTCGTGCTCCTGTAACTCCAGAGAAAAGTCTTCAGAAAAGTCCTTTTTACCATTTGGATGAGTGAAGCTGATGTTGTACTGCTTTCCCCAGCGTGCAAACACCTGTTTCTCTGTAATAAAGCGATGGTGGTTTCCTCTTCGGCTGCTCTCGTGCTGGATGTACGTTACACATTCATCACCGCCCCTGGGCTTGTAGTAGTGGTATGGCATCTTCTTGGATCCAGATTTTCTTCTGGAAAAACAGATTGATTTCTTTATTGGTTAACTGGTTTAAATTCCCTGTAATGGGTTGAAGTCAAATGTTATACTTACCCACAGTGATTGGGTGGAACCATCCCATATACTTTGATGTTATCACATATCTCAATGGCTATGACCATTGTGAACCAACCTGTGCTCAACCACGAGTGAGACTTTTGTCTGAGAGGAAAAAATAACCATATAGGAAAACAGCGTTTGGTTACATTTATCAAAACATTTTATAACCACCCTTAACACTCACCGGTCACGTCCTGTCTCTCTTTGGAACAGGCTGTCAAATCTGCGCATTTTGCTCGGTGTGACAGTGAAACAAGAGAAGTCTCTGTAGGTCATGCTGACTCTCTGGATCAATCTGTAAAGGTTCCTTTGGCATCTTTCCCAATCTTATTTGGGGTCCCCAGAAAATGATCACTGGTGGCTGTCTGTATGTCGCAGGAATTCATTCGGCCTCCGGACCACCCTGAACACACTGGAGTGGGCTACGACTCTCAGAGTGGTCCGGTTCCCGACGTCAGATTCATACCCCGTCGTAGGGCGTCATTCATGCGGATCACGCATTCGGTGCGGTCAATCTCGTCTCCCGCTCGACTACCCAAGACGTGGCTGGAGCTCGTCACCAGTGCACACTCATGACAGTGCATGGTCATACTCTGAAAAGAAGCACAAGATGGAGCTTTTTAAGATAACATATTAAAACAATAGCTGTCGGCAACAGTGGTGTGGCGTCTACATTTTACCAGTTTAAGTGCTGATTTAATTTTTAAAAAACCTAACAACACTAAAACTAAGTGCTAAATCCAGTTGACAATGCTCATAACAATGATAATAAGTTAATATAGCCGTTTTCAGCAACATGGGTCATGCAAATGTGTGTAGGTTTAGCCATACATAGTCAACTACAGCCCAGTGGCAACTATGTGTTAGGCAGGGTTATCACTATATCAGATTATTGCTACCTGATTAAAATAATAAACTTTATTGACATTACTGAACATCCAGTATAGAAAAAAAAAGGGTTTCTTTCAGGGACTTTCGGGGTGTTTTAGCTCTGATCGCATTATAATGGTAGGCAGTGGGACAATTTGGAGGCAGGATGTAGGCTGTGCACCCTATCCCAAGTTTCTAACTTCAGATTGGGTCGACATCCCAGTCAATGCTGTTTTTTACTGAAGAGGAAAAAAGCAACAATTTTTCTTTGCTATTGGCTGGTTCAGGAAGCCACCCCTATGCATAGATAAAACTCAACTTGGATATAGCGTTCACAGGACAGCCTGAGCTGGGCCCAGTTTAATGACATCCTGTTACAGCTTCTGCCAAAATACATATTAGTAAATTACTTCAGCAGCATTTGATGCGCTCCATTTCGTCTGTATCGCCATACCTTCACAGGTATTTAGAATAAAACACAAGATTATACATCCAAATGAGTGTCACAGTCAGTCTCTAAGACTAAATTAATTTCACTCGCATTAACAATCGGGAAACTGACTCTATATTGATTTCTGTTCAAAGTTCACTATAGTTCCAGCTTTAACTTTGAGTGTTTGTGCACAACCTACTTTGTTCCCATAAACTGGCACATAGCCGTCTTTTCCTGTCCATTTCCTCAGGTCTGTAGTCTTGGTGGCATGATTGGTAGCCACATGGAAAGAAGCATAGACAGCATCAATGCTGCTGTTATTGTTGGAGCTGTACAGGATGAAGAGCGTCATCAGGATGAGGATGGCAGCAAAGATCACCATCCTGTGGCTCTGTTGTCCCTGCAGAGTAAAACATAATGGTGCAATATACAGAAAAACATTTACTAACATGGAAACTAGAGGCACTACTTTTACTTTTTATCGGATTAAGAAAGGACAATGAAAACCACAGTGTGTGAGAATGCAGCAGCAAAATTAAATGTTAAAAAAAAAGTTAAACTGCACACAACCACATTATTTTAGATTTTAATACACAAAAAGGCAAGCTCTAACTGGCCCTGATTCTTGCTATGAGTGATTTAGTGTAGGCCTAAATCATACACAGCGTAACAAAAAGATGTTTTAGTGGCCCCATCTGACATACTTGCATACATGCAGAGTGAGACAAAAGCTGACATAAATTTGTTTCCTCTGTACAAACAAACTGCTAACTGAGAGGCAGCAGCTAATGAGGCTAACCCTCAAAACGCACATGCTCACTGTCTGAGCTACTCACCACCGGCTGACCACTGCAGTGTCTGCATGAAGCAGCTGACTGACAGCATGAAAATAACAGCCTGTGACATGCCAAAAAAGTGGTTGTTTTCCAAAAGTTGTTTCCAGAAGTTGCCAAAAAAATTGGCCGCCAGTATTAAAACTGGCGGAAAACACTTGCTGAACTATAATATGTCAACATCTTGAGGCATGTCTCTCTCTTGAGGCACTACCAAAGCAGGTCATCTCTTTGCTTCATGTATAACCCTTTCGTAAATCCTGTTGGCTACAGCCCTTTTACTAATATAACAAAGACATTAGATAAGAAAAACACATACACTCACAAGCGATTGCTTTTTAGCACCAGCCGCTGCAGCATCAGCATAAAGCTGCTGGCTGACAGGCTGATCGACCGGCTGATCATTGCAGCATTATCATATGTCACATCTCCCAGAGTGACATACCACTGACCACTTTGAGCCCAATCCATGATTCATAGTGTTATATTGTGTTTTTTTTCTCTTTCTATCCAGGTATGCTTTTACTACACTGTCAATGTGATTGGGATCATTGTCATGTTAATAAAAATGAAGCCACAGTCAATCAAATGCTTTCCAAATAGTACTGCATCGTCGAACACACTCTGATGGTAGTTTTCTGTATTAATAATCAGTTTTTATCAATTTTGATAAATCCAAAACTCCACTGGCTGAAAAACAGCCCCAAACCATGACAGAACCACCACTGTGTTTACAGAAAAGGGTGGGCAACTCCAGGCCTCAAGGCCAGTGTCCTGCAGGTTTTAGATATCACCCTGGGTCAACACACCTGAATCAAATGATTAGTTCATTACCAGGCTCTGGACAACCTCAAGACATGTTGAGGAGGTAATGTAGCCATTTAAATCAGCTGTGTTTCACACATCTAAAACATGCAGGACACTGGCCCTTGAGACTGGAAGTTGCCCACCCCTGCTGTAGATAGTGAGTGACGTTCTGTATCGAGGCTTCAAAGCTTGTGTCGAGTAATGGAGGGGCGTTCCGCGATGTGCGTATCGAGGCTTGCTTCATTTATGGAGGAGCTGAAATGATGACGGGGTGCCTACTGGGGTCAGCGGGGGAGCTGGCCCTAAGGAGGGGCATCTTGCCCCTCCCTTCTTTTCCTCCCCATCCCCGGCTGCCTCCCTCTTCCCGCTCCACCACACCCCCCACACAGGTAGGGCCTTGGGGTGCGGGTGTGTCACCAGGGTGCAGGGGAGGCATTCCCCCCCTCTGTCCCCTTCTGGCCACCTGTGCCTCGATTTTATTCCACAACTTAGACATCCACATTATTCACACTCTCATAACACACACATACATATAGGGCCTTGAGGTGACCACGTTAACGGCGTCCAGTGGACGGTCTGTGTTTTCAACCCTACTCTGGCGCCGGTGCCCACCTGTCAATTTTAAATCCATGTAGACATTGAGGGTTCTCGGAGGGGCCGTGCTAACACCTGCTGCTCTCTGGCAGCAGCACCATGCCCTCCCTTGTTTTAAATGCACTTTAGAACAACACGCAGCAACACTACACATGAGCGGGAGGAGGGAGGTATGGGGTCTTCACACACCCCCGTTCTCTACTAGCCATCGGGCGGGGAACTGGGAGGAGGTGTTGGCTGTCCGAATTGGCCTCCCTTCTGCTGCGGAGCCTGGGGCGGTCTGCTTGCCTCCACCCGGGGAAAGGGTCACATCTCTTGGGTCTGGGTGCCGTTTCCCCTCTGGGGCGAGGGTACCTGGACCGGGGTATAGAGTATGTTTGGGGAGTATGATTGTGTGTACATGTCCATGTATGTCTATCCCTACGTTGGGTGAGTGCTGAGTGTTTGTATATGTGTGCATGAGGGTGGGAAAGCATGTTTGTGTCTGTGTGTGCCTGTTTGTCTTGTCTATTGTCAGGTCGGGTCTTAGACTCCACCTCCCTGGGACTCCAGGCCTCCAAAGTGGGAGGCCTATCTCCCTCACCACACTCCCT
>NW_020328203.1:0-40386 GCF_001858045.2 Oreochromis niloticus | reverse complement strand
AATGCAGAGACGAGCGCACGGGGATATCCAAATTCTAGGAAGGCAGCCTGCTGCTGTACACAGGCAGATTCTTCTCAGTCATAGTTCTAACAACTTGACTGTTTCTCAAACCGCACAAAGAGGGCTGTTTCCATTCTGGGAAGTCTACTCATTGGTGTAGGCAGCTCTCTAATTATAAGTAGCTATATATGAGCAGCTATATTAGCTTTGACTTAACATATGTTAAATAGTATACTTTCCTGTTTTAAAATTTATGATGGCTCAAAATTCAAACCTTAAAAATTAAAACCCTGAATCATCACCACTTGTGTGAACTACAAGGGTGCCATCATTTTTCTTTTCAATCCATTAAGTGCCACATCACACTGAGCAAGAAAGGAAGTAAGCTCTTCATGGTGACCCCAGAAATTTTAATGTATCACTTTCTAGCATACGGCTGACACTGCTCGACATCTTACAGTGCGGTATACCGCCACAAGGAGACACTAAAGCTTTCAAACCAACAGTTTCTGCTTCCAAAGCGCGCCAACCGTCACCACCGATCATCGTACTATGTGACATAGACGATGGATGCATGTTTGAGTTGATACATCATTTAAAGCCACCACTGTTCAGGCATCACATCTGTCCATTAGGTTTCCTTTCATACACAACATTTTTATCCCTGGGTACTAACTTTTTTGTTTTGTTGACTGTTTATATTTATTTGTTTGCTTGTTTGTTTGTCTAATGCTCTTGTTGCACTGCTAAATAGGCTGTAGCCAACATGATTATAAAGGGATTATAAATCTAAGAAATTACTGCATTATTTTACCTACTCTTATTAAACTCACTTTCCTAAAAACTGATTGCAGCTTCTACTTTGTGATGTCAATGTTATGTCTCTAAATGATTTCATATCATTCATGGAGATATGCTTGACAAATGATAAGTTAACAATCACTGCTACCAGCTTAATCAATTCATTGGGCGACCTGCGTGTTGTGTTGCATTGTCTGATTTGGTCATAGTGTGTAAACACCTCTAGAGGCCACTGTTGTATAGCTGCTGCAAACTGAATGTACCCGTACCAGAGGTTATACTTAAAATGGCAGCTGCCAGGAAGTCTCTTTGGAAATTTGTGTTTATGAAATAGATATGTTGTATTACAAGGTACTAATGAACCCTTGCATTGGTAAAATAAATTCTACTAGAATAGCTGATACTCCCTTACAGAAGATTTCTTTGACCTTTCTAAAGCCTTCTTTAAAATTTAGAAATAAAAATGAAAACAGGCATACTAGAAACTACTCTGCATTACATCCTAACACTTGGCTAAATCCTAATATGTAATTCTGCTTTAATAGTTTATTACACTAAATGTGATTAGCACTGAAAAAAAAACATGCTGAGTTTACTTAGTTCAATAGTGGACATTGGTTGCACACAGATGTTTTGCTTTGGCACGAGCTTAAACAATTGAGTTGAATTAACACAAGTTATTCATATTCAATAAACCTGTGCAATTTGTGTTGATAAAATATGATTGAAACATGTTTTGGTGAAGTAATTTGAGCTCTTGGAATATTTTAATCCTTCACAATTTTCACACTTTATTCCAACACTATTCAGTGACAAACAAACAAAACACTACATTTTTGAATATTTCTGGGTTTTTCTTGTTTGCGTTTATACTGCTTGAACTCTGAAGTGACCCTCCAATGTGATGACAGTGCACAGTGGCCCACAGCTCATTTAACGCTTTCTCCCAATTTGCTCATAACAGTCTCTCATATGTATGAACTATGTAGGCTATCTCTATTTTAAAATAATGAGTGGGCAATGAGAGCATCTCCTCACTGTGTACTTTACTGACAACAGGACAACAGGGAATACAGAGAACTGACTGAGACTTTTTCCAACTGGTGCCAGCAGAACCACTTCCAGATCAACACTCGGAAAACCAAGGAGCAGGTAGTGGACTCCACCTACACCATGAACATCCAGAGAATGGGCATTAAGATAGCTGACTCATATAAGTGATCTGACCAATAAACTGTCTGGAGTAACAACAGAGAGTCCATCTACACAAAAGGATAGAGACGGTTGTATTTGCAACAGAGAAGTCTTTTGGAAGGGATTTGGAAGGGAGCAGGGAGAGCTCCTGAAGACCTTCTAGGACTCTTGGTGGTATTGTCCGTGTTTTATGGTGTGGTCTGCGGGGATAGGAAGAAACTGAACAGGATGATCAAGAAAACTAGCTCTGTTCTGGGATGCCCTCTTGACCCAGTGGAGGTAGTTATCTCTGTCAGATAACAGCTCCCACCCCATACAGGTCACTCTGACAACACTAAGCAGTCCCTCAGTGACAGGCTGCTGCACCCACAGTGTGCAAAGGGACATTTTGGAGGCCTTCCCTCCAGCTGCTGTCAGACTGTACACTGCACAACAGCAGTGAATGTACACCACATATGCACACACTGGGGTCTTTACATATATCAGTGTGCAATACTAAATACCTGCTACCATTAACACCCAAACACTGCACTATGAAAGGTTTCATTCTTCTTCTAATAGTAATCTGTATATTGCATCATATATATGTATATGTATGTATACAGATATATAGAGATAGATGGATATAGATATAGATAAGATATATAGACTTACATATATAAGTACATATCTATTTCTTGTCTATATTTCTTCTATTTTGCATTACAGGGAGTGCAGAATTATTAGACAAGTTGTATTTTTGAGGAATAATTTTATTATTGAACAACAACCATTTCTCAATGAACCCAAAAAACTCATTAATATCAAAGCTGAATGTTTTTGGAAGTAGTTTTAGTTGTTTTTAGTTTAGCTATTTAGGGGATATCTGTGTGTGCAGGTGACTATTACTGTGCATAATTATTAGGCAACTTAACAAAAAACAATATATACCCATTTCAATTATTTATTTTTACCAGTGAAACCAATATAACATCTCCACATTCACAAATATACATTTCTGACATTCAAAACAAAACAAAAACAATCAGCGACCAATATAGCCACCTTTCTTTGCAAGGACACTCAAAAGCCTGCCATCCATGGATTCTGTCAGTGTTTTGATCTGTTCACCATCAACATTGCGTGCAGCAGCAACCACAGCCTCCCAGACACTGTTCAGAGAGGTGTACTGTTTTCCCTCCTTGTAAATCTCACATTTGATGATGGACCACAGGTTCTCAATGGGTTCAGATCAGGTGAACAAGGGGCCATGTCATTAGTTTTTCTTCTTTTATACCCTTCTTGCCAGCTACGCTGTGGAGTACTTGGACGCGTGTGATGGAGCATTGTCCTGCATGAAAATCATGTTTTCTTGAAGGATGCAGACTTCTTCCTGTACCACTGCTTGAAGAAGGTGTCTTCCAGAAACTGCAGTAGGACTGGGAGTTGAGCTTGACTCCATCCTCAACCCGAAAAGGCCCCACAAGCTCATCTTTGATGATACCAGCCCAAACCAGTACTCCACCTCCACCTTGCTGGCGTCTGAGTCGGACTGGAGCTCTCTGCCCTTTACCAATCCAGCACGGGCCCATCCATCTGGCCCATCAAGACTCACTCTCATTTCATCAGTCCATAAAACCTTAGAAAATCACTCTTGAGATATTTCTTGGCCCAGTCTTGACGTTTCAGATTGTGTGTCTTGTTCAGTGGTGGTCGTCTTTCAGCCTTTCTTACCTTGGCCATGTCTCTGAGTATTGCACACCTTGTGCTTTTGGGCACTCCAGTGATGTTGCAGCTCTGAAATATGGCCAAACTGGTGACAAGTGGCATCTTGGCAGCTGCACGCTTGACTTTTCTCAGTTCATGGGCAGTTATTTTGCACCTTGGTTTTTCCACACGCTTCTTGCGACCCTGTTGACTATTTTGAATGAAACGCTTGATTGTTCGATGATCACACTTCAGACGCTTTGCAATTTTAAGACTGCTGCATCCCTCTGCAAGATATCTCACTATTTTTGACTTTTCTGAGCCTGTCAAGTCCTTCTTTTGACCCATTTTGCCAAAGGAAAGGAAGTTGCCTAATAATTATGCACACCTGATATAGGGTGTTGATGTCATTAGACCACACCCCTTCTCATTACAGAGATGCACATCACCTAATATGCTTAATTGGTAGTAGGCTTTCGAGCCTATACAGCTTGGAGTAAGACAAAATACTCATTTGCCTAATAATTCTGCACTCCCTGTACACAACTCGGCTCACCCTTGGACCCCCCCAACTTCCACTACCTGCAAGAATGTCAGTCATGCCATAATAATAAGACATCCTTTCCTGACTGTCCTGCTCTGAGTGCCGTGATGAGTGTCTGTCCTACTATCCTTCATATAAACAATGCATACAGTCCTGATTAAAAGTTTAAGACCACTTAAGCTGCAACAAGAAGAAGTGGGAGTGAGACAAAACATTTTTTGCGCGTGCAATTTATTGAAAACAACACTGAAACAGGATGTTTTACAGCTGATCAAAAGTTTAGGACCACATGCCTTTAAAAGGCCAAATCTGTGCAAAAATGTGGATTCATACTTCATCACATCACAGCAAATACCTTTGTGTCAAAGTAACTGAGAATAAACCCAGAAAAACATGAAGGAGATTTTCCTGGCCTGGCTTTTTATAGCAGATAACCTTAAAAATATTCTGCAATATTCTGCAGTTTTGCATAATTTTAAAAATTTCTTAAGCATTGAACAGCAGAAATTAGGCTTTCTTGTTCTTGAAGTACACACACAGACAGAGAGAGCTGTGCATGAAGTGTGATTTTATCGTGGTGGAAGCAAAACAGCAAAAGTAAGAGGCAATTAATGACGACAATTTCTAATGGGCAGTTCACGTTCACCTTTTGAATATTTCCTATTTCTTGTCCAATTACCCAATTAATTAATGAAATAATCGAATAATCCATTTCTGAAATAACTGATGAATGCTTGCCAGACAATTACAATGATCCCGACATGCAGAAGAGGAAAATGAGGCATACGTTCTAATTTACCAAATGTGAATTTAATTAAAAATAATATCTTGTTATATCCGTTGGAGCTGAAAGGATGTTCAGGTTCAAGCTTCACATATTTACAAATTTATTGCACACTTCAAATTGTTGTTCGATAGAATAAATGTCAAGTCAAATCAGTTTATTATGAGCACATTTCAAAACAACAAGTGTAGCCCAGGGGTGGAGCACAACTAAAAAAGTGTTAAGACTCAGTCTGCGTTAAATGCCAAGGAATAAAAATTAGTTTTCAAGCAGGTTTTGAAGCTGTCAAGTGCTGGTTTGGTCCTAACTGGAAAGAGCAGACTGTTCCATGCTGATCCATTTATTGATTTAAAAATAAAGAATAAAATATTTAAATCAATTCTAAAATGCACTGGGAGCCAGAAGATGGCCAAAAAAAAAAAAAAACTTTTAAAGGGTTGTGGTATTCTTTTTGGGAGGGAGCTAGATTTGTGAACAATCGCCAGTGAAATACCATATTTTTTAAAATTGAAGCTAATGTAAGCATGGCAATGCAATTGAAAAGAGTACTGGGTCCACCCACTTTTAAATCTTCAGTCCAATCAAAATAGCAGAGAAAGTGAAGTATGTCATAGAAAACTGCATTAAAAGAAAACAAAACAATGCAGGCTAATTGCTAATGTTACCAGTCATATGCAAAGTCTTGAGTCAAATGTGTGACCCACCTGCACCTGGGACTCAAACTTATATTAACAGTTTTTATTCACTCTTTATAAAAAAAATAAAATAAACAAATACATAAATGCATATAAATATGTAACTGTACATACTTTGAAACTGAATTTCTCCTCTTACTGTGGCTCACCTGCAGTACTCTTAAAGCCCACCAGGGGGCCCAGGACCACACTCTGGGAATCACTGATCTAAACCATTCAAGAGAAAAGGTTCCTCTAATGCCCACACAATTCTCCAGTCCAGAGACTAGGATACCATGATCCACTGTGCCAAATGCAGCTCTTAGGTCTGAAAGCACTAAACTAGCATAATTATCAGAGTCTGCGATCAATAGAAGATGAATAAAAAACATCTAAAAGTGCTTATTCTGTGCTATTATGTGCTTTGAAACCAGACTTCTCACCACTGACACCATTTGACACGTCTTTTTCCAGCACCTTGGACAGGAAAGGAAATTTAACTCTTTCAGTTTTTTTTTGGTTTTTGTGAGAGAGAGATGGCTGCACTACCACATCAGTAATGGACAGCACACTAGCCATGACAGTGTCTTCTTGAATAGATGAGTGGGAATAATGTCTAGGGGACACACAGAGAGCTTCAGATGGGTGACCATTTCAGCCAATTCGGCCAACTTAGAAAGAGAAACAGGCTCAAAGTGATAAAAAAAAAAAACCCAAAAACAACAACAGAGGATTTTGGGGGAATCATAGGCACCTGGAGTGATTACCAACAAAATTTTCACATATAGCTGGAGTCTCTGGAAGAGAAGTGGTAGGTTAGTGACTGATAACAATGGTAACGGTGCCAAGTAAAAAACTAGACCTGTCGCAGTTATTTGAGATGATGTCTGTTGCTTATCAACAGGAAGAAACAGGAAGAAAAAAATAAAAATAAATAGGGCTATTTTTTAAGAGCTCTGGATCAACTCCAGATCTCCTAAAAAATAGAGCCTTATTTGTTTTTGTTTTTTTCTGACAACAAATAAGGGTTTTGTACTGGTGCAAACCAATAGCAATTCTGGCCTTAGATGTCCCGATGGCAGTTTGGTCATTAGCTTTGTTGCACGATGCACTTAAAATTCATTTTTGAGGTTATTTAATAAAAACAAAGAATATTGTACTCATATATATATATATACACACATTGATTAGTGTGTAATTAAGTGTTCCAACAAACAGATGCATTGCCATAAACTTACCCAGAATTTACCCAGTTATAGCAGCTGATGCTGATTTTTTGGAGGTGCCGTGTTTCCCTGCCATCTTGAATAGAGTGGCTGAGAAGCACGTTGCTTTTCTGCTTAATTTTGTTTTATGTACGCTACCAGTGAAAAGTTTAGACACACCTCTCAATTAACGGTTGTTCTTTATTTTTACTGCTTTTACATTGTAGAAACATAATGAAAACATCAAATATATGAAGCAAGATATATGGAATTATGTAGCAAAGAAAAAAATGATAACTCTAAATATGTCCTCTATTATAGATTCCTGAAAGCAGCCACCCTTTGCTTTGTTGACAGCGCTGCAAACCGTTGGCCTTCTCTCAATGAGCTTTATGATGTAGTCGCCTGAAATGGTTTTCACTTCACAGGTGGTCCTTGTCAAGGTGCCTTTGTGGGATTTCTTGTCTTCTTAATGGGGTTGGGACCATCAGTTGTGTTGTGGGGAAGTCAGGTTGGTACCCAGCTGACAGCCATATTTGACAACAGTTAGAATTCATATTATGGCAAAAACCAATCAGCTAAGTAAAGAGAAACAACAGTACATCAATACTTTAACAAATAAAGGTCAGTCACTCCAGAAAATTGCTAAAACTTTTAATGTGTCCCCAAGTGCAGTCGCAAACACCATCAAGCACTACGACAAAACTGGCTCACATGAGGAAAGGAAGAGCGAGAGTCACCTCTGCTGCTGAGGATAAATTCATCCGAGTCACCAGCCTCAGAAATCACAAGTTAACTGCACCTCAGATTAGAGCCCAGATAAATGCCACACACAGTTCCAGTAGCAGACACATCTCTACATCAACTGTTCAGAGGAGACTGCCTGAATCGGGCCTTTATAGTCAAAAAGCTGCTAAGAAACCACTACTTAAGGAAAAACAGCAAGCAGAAGAGATTTGTTTAGGATTAAGAAACACAAGGAATGGACATTAGACCAGTGGGAATCTGGGCTTTGGTCTGATGAGTCCAAATTTGAGATCTTTGGTTTCACCCACTTGTCTTTGTGCAATGCAGAAAAGGTTAACGGATGGTCTCTATATGCATGGTTCCCACCGCAAAGCATGGAGGAGGAGCTGTGATGGTGTGGGGTGCTTTGGTGGTGACAGTGACGGGGATAATAACACAGCACACAGCTCCCACAGCATCCTGCAATGACATGCCATCCCATCCAGTTTGCATTTAGTTGGACCATCATTTATCTTTCTAACAGGACAATGACCCCATACACGCCTCCACGCTGTGTAAGGGCTATTTGACCAAGAAGGAGAGTCAATAGAGTGCTGCTCCAGATGGTCTGGCCTCCACAGTCACCTGACCTAAACCCAGTCGAGATGGTTTGGGATGAGATGGACTGTAGAGTGAAGGCAAAAGGGACAACAAGTACTCAGCATCTCTGGCACCTCCTTCAAGACTGTTGGAAAACCATTTCAGGTGATGACCTCATGAAGCTCATCGAGAGAATGCCAAGAGTATGCAAAGCAGTAATCAAATCAAAGGGTGGCTATTTTGAAGAATCTTAAATATAAAACATATTTTGAGTTATTTCACACTTTTTGTTTACTACATAATCCCATATGTGTTCATTCATAGTTTCGAGTGAGAATCTACAATGTAAATAGTCATGAAAATAAAGAAAAACCATTAAATGAAAAGGTGTATCCAAACTTTTAACTGGTACTGTATGTGGCTAGAGACTGGCCATATACATATGTCTTATAAGTTACTTTTAATATAGAGACCACAAATAGCTCTTTCAAATTATATTTGACCCTTTAACATTTGTATGTGTATTTTCTTCATCTCTTTCTCATCTCCTTCCCCTTCTCCCCCATTTCTACCTCATTCTCTTCTTCCTCACCTCGAGCCTAATTTCCTGAACTGCAGACAGCTGACAAGCCAGCTAAACAACAGCTGGTTATAAGCTAACATTATGCCTGCTAATGTCAGGCTTGAGTGTCTAAAAAAAGAAAAAGACAGAAAAATCACACTTTCCCTCTAATAAACAGTTTGATTACATTCTGTGCCCCCCTTCCCCCCTCAGTATCCCAAGTGTCCAACAATAATGTTAGAGCCATTTCAAAGAAAATATGGCTAACAGCAGCTAACAGTGACAAAAAAAAATGCACAGAAAAGTTCAGGATATCTTCAACAACTCACCTCAGTATAACTGTCATTGTACAGAAGTCAGCTTCATGGCTCATGGACTCCTTTCACAAAGTTTTACCGCTTCCTCCGGAGTAAACAGACATTGACACCTGAGGCAGACATCAGACTGACAGCTTACAGTCACAAAAGACGAACGATGGCCAGCTAGGATTATGCACTTGAACTTAACTGAGTTCCATTTTTGTACTCCCCTGACTGCAATCTACTGACATCCAGTGATGAGATTTAACACACTGTAACTTTAAAGTTGCAACTTAATTTCAAGAAATTACAAATATGAAGGAGCTAACTGTGGTAAGCTAACAGTGGATATTTTAGCAGCACTACACCAGTGGTTCATTAAAGAGTCAGTCAAGTATTAGCAGACAAATCATGCAATTGGCATTTACCACATGTTGTTTATTATCCATAACTGGCATTTTTTGCAATATCTCCTGCAAGAAGTCAAAACGTATCTGTTAATGATGTAACCTAGTCTTCATTCTCTCGTTCTCTTTCTACATGGCTCAACAAATGATTATTAAAACACAAAAACAATTCACATGCTTGAACTGGCACTTAAATGTTTGTTTTTTCATTAAAAAAAACAAAAAACCAAAAAAACCCCAACACATGTAGAGTGCAGAATGTACAAATAAATGTCACTAACCCTCTGAGTCTGAGTTTCTAAACCAGTCAGTTAAACATACATTTGCATTTACAAAAAACCCAAAACATGTTGCTGCTTTTCTTCAAGCTGGAAGCTTTTCTTGTAAGATTACAAGACTTTTCAGCTCTCAAACTTTTTGTATGTGTTTTGCATGCCACTGTCTCAGGTTCTAAACTTAAACTGACTAAAGTTTTTTGGTACATCTTCGTATTTATCGTAATCCTGCATTAATTCATTCATGTTGGTTATAGCTGTTGAAGCAACACTTGACATTGTTGTACTGCATTCAGTTATATACACAGTCCGATATGCCTAAAACTGTGGTTATTGAACGCCTGAAAATCTGGGTTGCATAAATCTACTTCAGGCTGTTATCTCAGTATATATAGCAGGCAACTTAGTTTTCAGCAGTCAGTACCATCTATGTATCTTCATATTCTTTAAAAAATTTTCTTTTTTACTAATTTCAAAAGAAAAAAGGCTCAGGCTTCCGGACCTTAAAATCGCATTTCATGCACAGTGATGACAGTGCAAATTCTTAAAGATAATTGCAAAATTATTGTCACAGTTTAGGAAGCTTCTCTGCTTCAAACTGAGATTTCACTGAGATTTCACAGCAAGAGCACGATGTGTACCGCGGACGATTTGAATTACAGCCACATGCACCACGACACCACTGAGGTGAAACGGTTTAAGGTCAGATTCAGGCAGACAGTTCACTAGTAATCTTTCAACTGGCACTATACTGTAGAAAACATATTGCTCCTTTCAGAGAGGAATGTGTGAATTTTACACTGTACATAAGTAGCTCCCTTATTTTTGACCCTCTAATATGCCCTGGTCTCAGAATATTGGTCATTTTTGGAAATTAGCCTTCTGCATCTTTGTTTGAAAATCAGCACATAGTTAGTACCTATAACTAAAAAGGTCTTTCCATAATAAATTGGGTTCCCATATGATTTAAGAGGTCTGATTATGTCCACAAAAGTAGCATTTCTTTTTCTGTCAGAGTTGACTTAAGAGCAGTGAAATATTTGAAACAAATCATGTATCTGTTAAATTAATGTTTGCTGGTACTAAAGAGCATAAACACTATATTATAGTTAGTTTAGCTGACACTAAATCTTAGGTCAGATTGTCTTATTATTTACATACAAAGTGCCGAATTCAGACTTACTAAGCTACTGTTAGGGTGCTTTGTGTTAAGAGCTGAAAGGTGTACTGTATGCAGAAAAATTGGATTCATCCAGCTAAGATACTGACAGTGTATTTTATGGTTTCTTGAACTTGTGCTCTTACACTGTACCATAAGGCCCCAATATAGATTATTTGTACACTGGATTAGGGATATACTGGCTATGTCTGCAGTGACGTCAGAATACGATTCCTCTGTATGAAACAGAAAACTATAGCTATAAAGAGTACCTTATAGGCCACTTAGTTATAGCTGATTAGACATGATTGCTGATCCCCTTTTAACACGAGAAACTGCTTTTTTCAATATATAATAAAAAAAAATAAACATGTAAAAAATCTTTTTAAATTCATTTTCTATTTACAAAAAACACAAGTCAGTGTGGAATATACACCAGGTTTCAGGAAAAGGCTTGAAACTGAACTTTTGTAAAAAAAAAAAAATCCCATGCATCTATTCCGAGATGTGGTTCATTATTAGACCGTCATTCATACTTAGTGTGTTTTTTGTTTTTTTTTAAAGAGGCCTCATCTGGGGAAAGTTCAAATAAAATCCAACCGATAAAGCTCATTCGTGCTCCTGTAACTCCAGAGAAAAGTCTTCAGAAAAGTCCTTTTTACCATTTGGGATGAGTGAAGCTGATGTTGTACTGCTTTCCCCAGCGTGCAAACACCTGTTTCTCTGTAATAAAGCGATGGTGGTTTCCTCTTCGGCTGCTCTCGTGCTGGATGTACGTTACACATTCATCACCGCCCCTGGGCTTGTAGTAGTGGTATGGCATCTTCTTGGATCCAGATTTTCTTCTGGAAAAACAGATTGATTTCTTTATTGGTTAACTGGTTTAAATTCCCTGTAATGGGTTGAAGTCAAATGTTATACTTACCCACAGTGATTGGGTGGAACCATCCCATATACTTTGATGTTATCACATATCTCAATGGCTATGACCATTGTGAACCAACCTGTGCTCAACCACGAGTGAGACTTTTGTCTGAGAGGAAAAAATAACCATATAGGAAAACAGCGTTTGGTTACATTTATCAAAACATTTTATAACCACCCTTAACACTCACCGGTCACGTCCTGTCTCTCTTTGGAACAGGCTGTCAAATCTGCGCATTTTGCTCGGTGTGACAGTGAAACAAGAGAAGTCTCTGTAGGTCATGCTGACTCTCTGGATCAATCTGTAAAGGGTTCCTTTGGCATCTTTCCCAATCTTATTTGGGGGTCCCCAGAAAATGATCACTGGGTGGCTGTCTGTATGTCGCAGGAATTCATTCGGCCTCCGGACCACCCTGAACACACTGGAGTGGGCTACGACTCTCAGAGTGGTCCGGTTCCCGACGTCAGATTCATACCCCGTCGTAGGGGCGTCATTCATGCGGATCACGCATTCGGTGCGGTCAATCTCGTCTCCCGCTCGACTACCCAAGACGTGGCTGGAGCTCGTCACCAGTGCACACTCATGACAGTGCATGGTCATACTCTGAAAAGAAGCACAAGATGGAGCTTTTTAAGATAACATATTAAAACAATAGCTGTCGGCAACAGTGGTGTGGCGTCTACATTTTACCAGTTTAAGTGCTGATTTAATTTTTAAAAAACCTAACAACACTAAAACTAAGTGCTAAATCCAGTTGACAATGCTCATAACAATGATAATAAGTTAATATAGCCGTTTTCAGCAACATGGGTCATGCAAATGTGTGTAGGTTTAGCCATACATAGTCAACTACAGCCCAGTGGCAACTATGTGTTAGGCAGGGTTATCACTATATCAGATTATTGCTACCTGATTAAAATAATAAACTTTATTGACATTACTGAACATCCAGTATAGAAAAAAAAAAGGGTTTCTTTCAGGGACTTTCGGGGTGTTTTTAGCTCTGATCGCATTATAATGGTAGGCATTTGGAGGCAGGATGTAGGCTGTGCACCCTATCCCAAGTTTCTAACTTCAGATTGGGTCGACATCCCAGTCAATGCTGTTTTTTACTGAAGAGGAAAAAAGCAACAATTTTTCTTTGCTATTGGCTGGTTCAGGAAGCCACCCCTATGCACAGATAAAACTCAACTTGGATATAGCGTTCACAGGACAGCCTGAGCTGGGCCCAGTTTAATGACATCCTGTTACAGCTTCTGCCAAAATACATATTAGTAAATTACTTCAGCAGCATTTGATGCGCTCCATTTCGTCTGTATCGCCATACCTTCACAGGTATTTAGAATAAAACACAAGATTATACATCCAAATGAGTGTCACAGTCAGTCTCTAAGACTAAATTAATTTCACTCGCATTAACAATCGGGAAACTGACTCTATATTGATTTCTGGTTCAAAGTTCACTATAGTTCCAGCTTTAACTTTGAGTGTTTGTGCACAACCTACTTTGTTCCCATAAACTGGCACATAGCCGTCTTTTCCTGTCCATTTCCTCAGGTCTGTAGTCTTGGTGGCATGATTGGTAGCCACATGGAAAGAAGCATAGACAGCATCAATGCTGCTGTTATTGTTGGAGCTGTACAGGATGAAGAGCGTCATCAGGATGAGGATGGCAGCAAAGATCACCATCCTGTGGCTCTGTTGTCCCTGCAGAGTAAAACATAATGGTGCAATATACAGAAAAACATTTACTAACATGGAAACTAGAGGCACTACTTTTACTTTTTATCGGATTAAGAAAGGACAATGAAAACCACAGTGTGTGAGAATGCAGCAGCAAAATTAAATGTTAAAAAAAAAGTTAAACTGCACACAACCACATTATTTTAGATTTTAATACACAAAAAGGCAAGCTCTAACTGGCCCTGATTCTTGCTATGAGTGATTTAGTGTAGGCCTAAATCATACACAGCGTAACAAAAAGATGTTTTAGTGGCCCCATCTGGCATACTTGCATACATGCAGAGTGAGACAAAAGCTGACATAAATTTGTTTCCTCTGTACAAACAAACTGCTAACTGAGAGGCAGCAGCTAATGAGGCTAACCCTCAAAACGCACATGCTCACTGTCTGAGCTACTCACCACCGGCTGACCACTGCAGTGTCTGCATGAAGCAGCTGACTGACAGCATGAAAATAACAGCCTGTGACATGCCAAAAAAGTGGTTGTTTTCCAAAAAGTTGTTTCCAGAAGTTGCCAAAAAATTGGCCGCCAGTATTAAAACTGGCGGAAAACACTTGCTGAACTATAATATGTCAAACATCTTGAGGCATGTCTCTCTCTTGAGGCACTACCAAAGCAGGTCATCTCTTTGCTTCATGTATAACCCTTTCGTAAATCCTGTTGGCTACAGCCCTTTTACTAATATAAACAAAGACATTAGATAAGAAAAACACATACACTCACAAGCGATTGCTTTTTAGCACCAGCCGCTGCAGCATCAGCATAAAGCTGCTGGCTGACAGGCTGATCGACCGGCTGATCATTGCAGCATTATCATATGTCACATCTCCCAGAGTGACATACCACTGACCACTTTGAGCCCAATCCATGATTCATAGTGTTATATTGTGTTTTTTTTCTCTTTCTATCCAGGTATGCTTTTACTACACTGTCAATGTGATTGGGATCATTGTCATGTTAATAAAAATGAAGCCACAGTCAATCAAATGCTTTCCAAATAGTACTGCATCGTCGAACACACTCTGATGGTAGTTTTCTGTATTAATAATCAGTTTTTATCAATTTTGATAAAATCCAAAACTCCACTGGCTGAAAAACAGCCCCAAACCATGACAGAACCACCACTGTGTTTTACAGAAAAGGGGTGGGCAACTCCAGGCCTCAAGGGCCAGTGTCCTGCAGGTTTTAGATATCACCCTGGGTCAACACACCTGAATCAAATGATTAGTTCATTACCAGGCCTCTGGACAACCTCAAGACATGTTGAGGAGGTAATGTAGCCATTTAAATCAGCTGTGTTTCACACATCTAAAACCTGCAGGACACTGGCCCTTGAGGACTGGAAGTTGCCCACCCCTGCTGTAGATAGTGATGTGACGTTCTGTATCGAGGCTTCAAAGCTTGTGTCGAGTAATGGAGGGGGCGTTTCCGCGATGTGCGTATCGAGGCTTGCTTCATTTATGGGAGGAGCTGAAAATGATGACGGGGGTGCCTACTGGGGTCAGCGGGGGAGCTGGCCCTAAGGAGGGGCATCTTGCCCCTCCCTTCTTTTCCTCCCCATCCCCGGCTGCCTCCCTCTTCCCGCTCCACCACACCCACCCACACAGGTAGGGCCTTGGGGTGCGGGTGTGTCACCAGGGTGCAGGGGAGGCATTCCCCCCCTCTGTCCCCTTCTGGCCACCTGTGCCTCGATTTTATTCCACAACTTAGACATCCACATTATTCACACTCTCATAACACACACATACATATAGGGCCTTGAGGGTGACCACGTTAACGGCGTCCAGTGGACGGTCTGTGTTTTCAACCCTACCTCTGGCGCCGGTGCCCACCTGTCAATTTTAAATCCATGTAGACATTGAGGGTTCTCGGGAGGGGCCGTGCTAACACCTGCTGCTCTCTGGCAGCAGCACCATGCCCTCCCTTGTTTTAAATGCACTTTAGAACAACACGCAGCAACACTACACATGAGCGGGAGGAGGGAGGTATGGGGTCTTCACACACCCCCGTTCTCTACTAGCCATCGGGGCGGGGAACTGGAGGAGGTGTTGGCTGTCCGATTGGCCTCCCTTCTGCTGCGGAGCCTGGGGCGGTCTGCTTGCCTCCACCCCGGGGGAAAGGGTCACATCTCTTGGGTCTGGGTGCCGTTTCCCCCTCTGGGGGCGAGGGTACCTGGACCCGGGGTATAGAGTATGTTTGGGGAGTATGATTGTGTGTACATGTCCATGTATGTCTATCCCTACGTTGGGTGAGTGCTGAGTGTTTGTATATGTGTGCATGAGGGTGGGAAAGCATGTTTGTGTCTGTGTGTGCCTGTTTGTCTGTGTCTATATGTCAGGTCGGGTCTTAGACTCCACCTCCCTGGGAACTCCCAGGCCCTCCAAAGTGTGGAGGCCTATCTCCCCTCACCACACTCCCTGCCGGTAACTGATGCCCTCAGGGGTTGGTGCATTGGTGGTTCTTGGTGTCCGGGGCTGGGCGCTCAGGTATGCACCAGCTCACTCCCGGTGGCTACTTGGCGGGGCCTGGTGCCTGTCGCTCGGTCAGGCCTCTTCCAGGGCAAAGGGGGCCCTCGGGCCTCCGGCCTCGGGGCCTGCAACTCGGTTCACTCTGGCACAGCTGGCTGCCGGCAGAGCCGGCGGGCACGCCGGTGCAGCCCCCTCTGGCTTCTGCTCCGTGGCTACTGGGTGACCTCTCGTCTGGGGATCTCCTCAGCCCTTCCCAGGAGGGTGGCACGGATGCCCCTCCGGTGGTACTCCTTGGGCTCTCGCACTCTGGGGCCTCTGGATGTCTGGAGCCTGGATCTCCTCCATGCCTGCTTCATGCCCTGGGGGACGGGGCTATGGCCCTCCACACCCTCTAGCAGACCGTTACATGGGGAAACCTTTTGTATACAAGCGCGCTGATCCACACAGGTGTGCACACGGGTGTTCACTGTTCGTAGACATAAACTACACCTTTCTTAGCTGCTACTTCAAAGCACATTGTGCGCTGTCTGTCCTGCGTGCTGCACAACAACATTCAATATTTAGTATTTACTGCTGTTCACACTTAGCTAGATTAACGTGATGGTGTTGTGTTTAGTATGTTGCTTTGTTTTTTTGCTTGTTTTCTCTTCTTTTTCTCTCAACAGGTGATCCAGGAGATTTTTTTTTCTTTGTCTTTGTAAGTGCCCTTTCTCACTGTCCCTTTTCCCTTCTGTTTTCTTTTCCTTCCTCTCTTTCTTTCTCCCTTTCCTATCCCCCAGTCATGTCTGTCCCATCTGTAACAACTGAAAATAAAGTAAATAATAACAACAAAGTTTGATCAAATGGACCAATACGGCAATGCCATGATGATCCATTTGGCAAAATAAATCCATTTGGTATCCTTGTTGGTCTTCAGACAACAATTCTGACGGCTAAAGAACCAAATGGGACAGGCAAAAAAAAAAAAAAGAAAGAAAGAAAAAAAAAAAAGAAAGAAAGAAAATGATGACGTCCGAAGCCTCGCTGCCCGGCTGTACCACATGACTGGTTCAGGAAGTAGTTCGAACTTTCCCGCGAGCTATGACAGCGATATAAACCCCTCAGACTTCATTCATAATGTGGGTGTTTGATGGAGAGTTGCGGTTAGTGAGAGTTTGGAGACAGTTTGGAGGTTTAGGAGAGTGAGGAGAGAATGGAAGAGGAGGATGTCCTCCCCTGTGGGAACATTTTGATCTTATTCCTCCCAACAAGGTATGTAAATTTCTACAGAAGATGTATTTTCATAATACTGATGGTGCAATACAATTTATGTTAAGCTGTCTTTACTTTTGTACAAGGTGAAGTGTTTGCTATGTGCCAGGGAGCTGGGATATAACAACACCTCATCCATGCTTAAGCACTACAGAGCTTTGCATGAGAATAAGGGAACACCGATTGTGGAGCAAGACCAGGTGAGCCATCAAATGCCATGATAATATAGCATGCCGTAATGTTACTAAATGATATAACAATATTATACAACTGTAATAAGTTACGTGTGTGATATTTATATTTGTGCTTTGTTTTTATTGTCTTTCCTCAGGAGAACAATCAATAGATGAAGACCTGGTTAGCATGGTGATTGAGGACTCCCAGGCATTTAGCATTGTGGAGGACAAAGGATTTAAAAGATTTGTTAAATCATTAAATCCTAGCTATGTTCTCCCCACTAAAAAGGTCATAAAAGCAGTGAAAATTTAGTTTTTACAGATTAAAATGTGAACAGGCAGGACTGAGGCTCAAAGCCTCAGTGTGTAGCTGTCCATACCCCAACGTTACAAAAGCACAACCACTGTCCATATCCCAACCACACCTCACCTCACAGTAAATGATCATTTCCATTTTAAGCATTTCCAAATAATCATTTTCCATACTGCCAGTATAAATATGCACAGCATACTCCCATCACTACAATATACATGTTTTACACACTCCTTTTGTTGTTGACATTTCCAGGCTGGTCCTGAGCAATGACTTTTTGGGTTCAAAGGGATGAAAAGCTGCTGGAGTGTGTGCTAATGTCTATAGAAAAAGGTTTTTATACAACTGGACGTGTCACTCTCTTTTCAGGAAAGTGCAAATTTGATCTAATCATATTAGAAATGTTGTGTTTCAGACACAGATGTTGCTAGATTTACTATTTTTGAAGCGAGTATAATATTTTGTATAAGGATGAGGGTGTTTATGTATGAAACTGGAACAAAAAGTGAAGATTTCTTACACCGTGGTGCGTAACTCCCTACAAACAAAAGTGCAAACTGGGTCCAGTTATGTCTTGATGCATGCTCAATCATCCAGGTAACTAAATCCCAAAAGGTTATTCTGTTAGATGAGATAAGACTTTATTGATCCCACGGCGGGGAAATTTTTTCCTCAGCTCAGGTACAGATAGCAGAAGGAAAATACAAATAAAATACAAACAAATATAAAACATAGAATAGAATAGAATAGAATAGACCTTTATAATCCCACTGATTAGAAATTTTGGTGTTACAGAGCTCTTACAGCAAGGGAAAATAAAATATAAAAGGAAGACACAGGGTGGTCCTATGAACGTAAGCAACCGAAGTTCGTATATACAGGTAACCATGTACAGAATATGTATAGAAAAATTGAGAAAATTGTACGGAGATATGTATAAAATGTAGAGTAAACTAACAAGCTGCTGAGTAAGATGACCAAAGGAATGTTAAGCTGCATTATAGAGTCTGACAGCTGCTGGTAAGAATGACCTGCGGTAGCGCTCCTTCCTACACTGTGGGCGTAAAAGCCCACTGCTGAAGGAGCTGCTCAGTGCTCGTACAGTCTCATGCAGGGGGTGGGAGGTGTTGTCCATGATGGATGTTAGCTTAGACAACATCCTCTCCTCCCCAACCTGCTCGATGGACTTCAGCGGACAGTCCAGGACAGAGCTGGCCCTCCTGACCAGCTTGTTGAGTTTCCCCCTGTCCCTCTCTGCCATTCCACCACGCCAGCAGACCACAGCATAGAAAATAGCCGACGCCACCACAGTGTCATAAAATGTCCTTAGGAGTGTCCTGTTCAAAAGGAAAAAAGGGGGACAGGTGAGGTGCATTTCATGTCCCCGGTGCTATGGGGGGTTGCAGAGAGGTGTGACGAGCTCTGGTGGATGGGGGAGGGAAGGGCTACTGAATCAAACCTGTTAAACAACTGGTTCAATCTGTTAGCCAGAACCTGGTCTCCAGACTCTGGACCCCTCCGCTCACAGTGCTCCGTCCAGTGATGGTGTTCAGTCCTCTCCACACACCTCTGGTGTTGCTCTGCTGGAGCTGCGCCTCCACCTTCCTCCTAAAAGGAAGCATTACATTTAGAAAATAAAATACTTGTTTTATATTTGTTTGTATTTTTTGTAAGATAATACACTATATACACGGAGTTTATCTGGACATAGTGTTTTCAGTGTCATCCAAGTGACTCTAGAGGATGAAAACCTGTTGGAGTGTGTGCTAATGTCTATAGCAGGGGTGTCCAAACTACGGCCCGCGGTCCATTTTTAATTGGCCCGCACTTCAACTTTTGCTTGAGTGTATGGCACTTCTTAGTTCTAACACCAGGGGGAGCTGCTGTTGATCAAGGCAGTTGCTCCACCAAAAAGGACAATCCTAGAAGAAATTTACCCCAAGTTACTGAACATGGCAGAACCAAAGAAGCGAAAGGTAGAAAGTGTGTGCAGAAAATTTCAGACACGGTGGGAGAGTGAATATTTCTTCAAAGAATTCAAGGGGAAGTGTCTGTTTTATCTGCACTGAAACTGTGGCAGTTATGAAAGAGTGTAATGTACGACGTCATTATGAAACCAAACATCAGGTCTATGCATCCTACACTGGTGCTGAGCGAGAGCAGAAAGTAAAGTAAATAGTAGCTGTGCTCAAAAAGTCCAGGAAAAGGCTACAATAGCCAGCTATGAGGTGGCCCAACTCCTCGCAAGACGTGGAGTTACAGAGGAGCTGCTCGATCTTAAGAGTCTAAAAGGCACAACAACAGGTATGGATACTTTTGAAGCTGTGTCAGACTCAACTGACAAAATGGGACTTAAATGGGACAAGCTGTGTGAAGATACAACAGACGGGGCTCCAGCTATGGCGGGTGCACACAAAGGAATGGCGTCTACGATGTGCGCTGAGGTGAAAGAGGCTGAGGTGAGGCTGTTGAAATGCACTGTACTGTTCACCAAGAAGCCCTTTGTGCCAAGACAGTCAATCTTGGAGATGTAATGAACACTATTGTAAAAACTGTCAACATAATTCGAGCAAGTGGACTGTACCACGGAGAATTTCAGGCTTTCCTTTCTGATGCGGATGCTGAATATGGGGATCTACTCTACCACTCGGAGGCGCGCTGGCTAAGCCGCGGTGCCGTGCTGAAGCGTCTTTACTCCCTGAGATCAGAAATTGACCATTTTTGAAAGAGAAGGACCGACCTCTTCATGAGCTGAATGACCCTCTATGGTTGGCAGACCTTGCATTTTTAGTTGATCTTACTGATCATTTAACCACCCTGAACAAGAGCCTACAAGGGAAAGAGCAGCTTGTACCACAACTTTATGCGCACATGAAAGCATTTTGTGTGAAGGTCAATCTCTTTAAGACACAACTGCGCAACTTCAGCGTTGTGCACTTCCCCACACTGTCCAAGACCAGAACTGCTTATCCACAGGCCAAGCTTTCTGCTAAAAAAGGGAAATATGCGTCTGTGATTACATGTCTCGAAACAGAATTCAGACAGCGCTTCCAGGATTTTTCTGCCAGTTCTACAGGAGCTTGGAAAAGGAAAAGTGTCCTCTGATGAGACGCCACGTGAAAAAAATGATCAGTCTATTTGGCTCAGATTTGCTCCTTGGTCAAATGACATTTGTCCGGATTTTTGGCACAAGTGGTGTCAGATCAGCAAAAGTAAAACGAACACAAAAATGGGTACATTTTCAAATCCTTTGTTTATGGACAGAATTCGTCCTGTTGGACACAAGAAGCAGACTCCAAAAAAACTTTGAGACTCTGCAGAAGTCTGATTAGGCTGCTGTTTATCCAACTGGCTCACTGTGGGTTTTATGAACTCATCTGTAATGTGTCACCTTTTCTGTAGAATGAAGAAGTGCTTCCCTTCTTTTAAAGGAAATACAGGCTTACAAAGATCCTCTAAACATGTTTCTGAAATAATCCTAAACACAATCATTAAATCAAAACTGCAAGAAACAATTTATTTAATCACTCTTCTTCACTTAATTCCTTAACTTAGTAAAAAAAAAATAGACAAAAACTCTTCTGCTGTCTCACCTCTGTCAGTGTTCATGCTGTTGCAAGAACAGGTGGAGGTGCAGGTGGAACTTTGACTTCACTGTGGTTTCTATGTGCAGGCAGGAGTGTGACATCTCAGAACAGCAGAGGATTGTGGAGCACGGTGACTCCTGCTGCGACGCCCCCGTCTGAGTGTCCTGAGCTCTTGGTCCTCAGCAGACGGCCCACACACTCATTTATCACCATGTCTTTATCCTGCCTGTAAGAAAGCAAAGACAAGGCTAACATTAGAAACAGCCACCAACCAATCCCTTTTACTCCACCGCCCAAAAACCAGTGAGAAACACTAGCTAGTATTAACTTGGAATCAAAGTCCACTAGGGCTGCCACAAACAATTATTTTGATAGTCGACTAGTCACCGATTATTTTTGCGATTAGTCGACTAATCGGATCATGCATCCATTGGACGTAAAACGTACAGCTTATTGCACCAGCAGCATCTGCTCTTATATAACATTAGCTTACAGTTTTAAGTGTTTAGGGTATGTGCTAACTAAAAATAAAGACAAGATGATAGTTTATTAAATTTAATGAGATTTACAGATTGTTTCGGTAAAGTTTAATAAACTCCTTGCTATCTAAAATATAACGGGACACCGGAGTATATTCTCGAACATCTCACACTTCTGATAATCAGTTGTCTGCTTGACGTTTATTCGGCCGTGTATAAACTATAACTTTAATCTCAGCCAAACTGATTTACTCAGGAACAAATAAAATACTAAAAAAAAAAAAAAAAGGCCAAACAATAACATTTTTAAGTTATCTAACTGACTTCTATATGTTTAACCTGAGTAGCGAAAGACGGTGGTGCGTTTGAAAACGATTTGCCGGGAGTCCGGTGTTCTCACGGGCTCTAGTGAGCCTTGCCCCCGGCTAGCTATCGAGCTAGTGGGTAACAGACGTCTCCGAAAACGTCGGAGCGCTTTTGAAAATATGCGGTGTCTTGATAAACTGAGCAGATATTTGAGGTTTACACAGCTACATTCTCGCCTGAAAATATGTTAAACGTTTATTTTGTGACCCAGAAAGATTAATAAGAGTAATATTAAAACTAACTAGCTGCCACCATACCTGTGTTCATGTTTTCTAAGTTAGGTGGCACTGAATTTTTCCTTTCTTGTAATTTTGATATTGACAAAATCCCTTTAAAAATCTCTGCTTTTCATCGTCAAGCTTTTTTAGCATGGACTCTTATTTACAAGCATAACTTTAGTCCACACAGTTATTATATCTGGAATAACAAGGATGTTTTATTTAAAAGAAAATCTCTCTTCTTAGATAGTTGGTTTAGGAATAACATTGTTTTAGTCAATCAATTATTTGATTCAAATGGTACGCTTTTCTCCTATGAAGAATTTTGTTTGCATTTCAATTTAGCTATAAATCGTCATGATTATACAAAAGTATTTGGTTCAATACCATCAGGGGTTTGTATGCTGTTTAAGAATCAACCTAGTATCACTTCATTCCACAGGCCGTTGGCATCTCCCATACAAACTTTTGTTGGCAAGATTTGCTTTTGTAAGCAATCTAAAAACAACAATAAATCGATCAGAGCTTTATTTCAGAGTACCATAACCACGCTACCATATGTCATTTTTTTCTGGAACCGGCTGTCAGATGGTATTATGTGGAACGAAGTTTGGAAACTCCCTAATCAGTTTTTAATTACCAACAAAATTTCCAAAAGTTGAATCTGTTCATCTGGACGTAGCGTTTTGTGGGAGAAACGTTTCGTCACTCATCCAAGTGACTTCTTCAGTCTCAGCTGACTGCAGGTTTCCCCAAACCTTATAAACAGCCGATCCAGGAGAGAAGGACAACCGCTGCCCAGGCGAAAACCTGTAGTGATCCCATATGTGTCAGGAGTATCGGAGCAGCTGAGATGCATTTTTTCAAAACACCGGGTCGCTGTGGCTTTTAAACCCCAAAATACGCTGCGCCAAAAACTGGTCCACCCCAAGGATCGGGTCCCCCGACACAAACAGAGTAACATAGTGTACGCTGTTAAGTGCCAGGAGGATTGCCAGGATTTATACATCGGGGAAACCAAACAACCTCTAGCGAAGCGGATGGCACAACACAGAAGAGCAACCTCATCAGGCCAGGACTCTGCAGTTTATTTACACCTACAGGCCAGTGGACACTCTTTCAATGATGAGGATGTACACATCCTGGACAGGGAGGAACACTGGTTTGAGCGCGGAGTCAAGGAGGCCATTTACGTGAAAAGGGAAAGACCATCTCTGAATCGAGGAGGGGGCCTAAGGGTACATCTTTCGCCATCTTACAATGCTGTGATTGCAGCCATTCCCCAACTCTCTGTGAATGGTACTCATGGCCATTGATCAGTGTTCTTTGATCAGTGGGTTTTGGTCAGTGATTGTTGATCAATGGTCATGGGAATTTGCATAATTATGATTAAGGAACTGACCTCACAGCCCATTGTTCCTTCAGTGGGCTGGTTTCAGTCATTATGCAAATGTACTGTTTATAAGGTTTGGGGAAACCTGCAGTCAGCTGAGACTGAAGAAGTCACTTGGATGAGTGACGAAACGTTTCTCCCACAAAACGCTACGTCCAGATGAACAGATTCAACTTTTGGAGATTTACTTTCCTGGATGATTGAGAATGCATCAAGACGTACCAACAAAATTAAAGATATTTCTTATAAATTAATACACAGAATTTATCCTTCTAAAGATTATCTTCAAAGCAAATTCAAATTAGACATTGATACAAGCTGTAGCTTTTGTAAAACTTCCAAGGAATCTACTATACATCTTTTTTGGTTTTGTAACCTTGTACAAGATTTTTGGCAGAGTTTATGTGTTTTTATTTCAGAAAATATATTTAAAGGATTTGTACTGTTTTGGAAATATGTTTTGTTTGGTCTGCACAAAAACCAAAAACAATTCAACTTTGATAACAGATATATGATTAATTTGTTAATTTTAATGGCTAAATTTCATATTCACAAGTCCAAATGTTTAGGAAGACATCCCTCTTTTTATGTATTCTCCTTTGAACTTGTACAGTATCTTAACTCAATTAAGAACTCCACTAACCCAAAAGCTGTAAAAACTATTGGTGTTTGTGAAAAAAATCAAGATCTTTCAATCACTTTATTCTTTGGCTTGATCAGTTACTTTCCCCCTAGCATATTTATATTGTTGTTTCTGAATACTGTTCTTGTATTTGTTTATCTATACATACAATTCTTTTGTAAGTACAACACCATTATTGTGGTACTGTTTAATTCCATTTTGTATTGTACTGATGTTTAAATAAAGGTTTGGTGTAAAAAAAACAAAAACAAAAAACACTAGCTGCCACCATTGTTGAAAACTGAGCAGGGCCGCGCTATGAATTCTGGGACACTGCTTCTTCTTCTTCTTCGGAGTGTAACGGCAGCTGGCATCCTTGTACATGCAGTGCTGCCATCTTCTGTTTCAGTCCGTTATTACACTCTTAAATCCTACTACTTATTCCTGCGTCTTTTGTGATCTTACAAAGCTTCAAACGACGCGTCGACTATTAAATCAGTCGTCGACGATTTTGATAGTCGACTAATCGTGGCACCCCTATTCAGCAACAAAGACGCCATCAAAAAAGTCACGGCCATCAGAGCAACATCAGAGAAACAATAAAGTCTAACCATGGAAGGTATATAGAAATATATGCATAAAGACACAAAAACAAAGAACATCGACAATGAGCACCTTTCGTTTTGCTGAAAGTGATATAGCTTTCTCTTCCCATCAACTGAAACCACCAACATTTCAGGTGTGCATGCTGGGCAGCTGAAGCTGACATCACAGCACAGCTGCTCTTCCTCATCAAGAAAGCTGTGCTGCAGTGCAATCAACTATTACATTTAGGCAAAGATTACTTTTCATCCCTAAATGATTGACGGTCAGAAACTCTGACCTTGTCTCTACAGACAGCAGAGCTGCTGCCTTCCTGTGGGTAGGAGTTCATTTTTACCCATCACCCCAGTTAAATTTCACTGGGGTCTGTCTCATTTATATGCCAGAACCAACACTTTGAAGCACTTTTCTTTGTAGCTCAATGGAGACACACATTTATGATCAGGTCCCCCAGTTTCAGACACACTTGCACAAGCACACAGATGACCAATATCTCACAGTGGTTTAACACAGATCTGTCTGGGCTAAAGTACAGACATCGAACGCTATGACAGACCGAGGCAACTATGATCCTTGCAATTTTAGAAGAAGTCTGCTTGAAAGTAATCATGGACAGAATTCATGTTTCAAATTATTCTAAAAATGCACTTCAGCAAGTTTTTTTTTTTATAATGCCTACTAAAGATGTTTTCAAAGGGTTTCCCAGATATGGGTTATTTCTAGTCCCAGATTAAAAGAATAATTCAGTGAAGACCTCCATTTAAACAACTTTAAGCCTAGCACTAGGCTTAATCCATGTCTGAGAAACTGCAGCATTATCCATGGAGGCATGAGCATTTAGCATAATATAGACAACAACCTCTTTAACTTACCCTAAAATCTGACTTGACTAACTCCAAGAAGGGAAACCCTGCTTTTACTGTCCAGGAAATGGAGATCAGTCACCCAGTGCAAGTGCAACTGTCATTTAAACTCAGTCTACAGTCAGACCAAAAGCCACCTCGCCAAATGTATTTACACAGCTGTGTGGCCAAAGGCAGGGGGCAGCTTGGGTACGGCTGTAAACATTAGCCTCTTTAACTGCAGCTGAACGCCATCCCTCATTGTCTGCTACTTACAATGCAGTTAGAAAACAAGATCTACGGCTTTTCCTAATATCATTCACCACTGAAAAAGATTTTGGTCTGTTAGATATTTCAGCAGCATACACAATTTACATCCAATACTGCAACAAGCTTACTTACCAGCATTTTTTTTATCAGATAAACTCAAATGAAACAAGTTGGTTAATTGGAAACAATTTCAACTTTCAAATCATGTCACTCTGTGTTTATTGGAAAGGAGATTAAAATGCATGATAGGCTGAACCCACCCGAGGGACTCATAAAGTTTGATCTATGAATTCCTGATACATTTTTGCTTTATAGAGGCAGAAATGTTGACCATGAAAGCTTTTTGTAGTGAACTATGCTGCTTTCACCTACAAAGCATCCAGAGCACACAGTACATGTTGCTATAAGCTACACCACATAGCTGCTACAATTTAAACACACCCACAATTTGTGTATAATCGCTATCGCCAGACTATGTCTCAAGAGCATATGACCTGTTGATAAAACTCACTGTTATGAAGATAGATTGGTTCCAGTGTCTTCATGAAACGCTGCCTTTATCCATCTTCTGGGGCGTGCCTGCAGTGGACTTGTGAACAGTTCCTTGTGAGGGAGCTGCTGGTGGAGCTCACAAGGTCCTCCTTCATTCCTACCATGAGCTTCAGTCTTCCTGATCTTTCTCAAACACGCCTCTCTCAGTGGGTCAACAGAACATCTGGCACAGGACAGCTGTGATGAAAGAAAAGGAAGAGGTTTCTCCAAACCTCTGGACCAAGGAAACCCAGCTGGGTCCTGATGGTCTCCCACACTACTTTCACCCCGGGTGGACGTAGCTGTCGATAATAATCGGCACTCTGTTCACTGTTAGGAAAGGAAAAGAACAAGTTACACTACAGTACTGATACCTTCTGCTGCTCTTTTCAAACTTGCCACCTTACCAGGCTGTAGAGTGCTCTGAACACTTAAACACTTTGAAATCCATTACACACTCACACTCACAGTCTTAGGTGAAAATCTCCAAGGACAGCATTACACTTTTGCTATGAACAGTAACTCTGGAGCTCTGTGGAGTGTGCAGATGATCTCATTACTGTCTAAAAATGGATAACAAAACCGAAGGAGTGCCGAATCATTGACAAATACAGAGTAACAGGTGTGCAGCATGGCTAACTAGGTAGCAACAAGCCTCTAACACAGCAGCGTGTATGCTAGCGGCTAATCTAGCGAAGAAATGAACAGAGTGCTTTTAGGTGTTGTAGAAGGATAAGATGATAAGCTGTGTGTGTTTTTCAGAATGACCTGCTTGTATTTACCTTCATTGATGAGTGGGACTAGGTAGGTGTGCTGAAAAGAGGCCAAAAAGCTGAGGCTGAAGAGCGTGGTGTAAAGCTAGTGGCGCCGCCAGCAGGTTTCCAAGCAGGGATTCCTGGTAGCAGGAAGGCTTTGGCTTGGTACGCCGTCCAACATTGGCAGTCCCATTTTGTGAAAGGCAATGGAAAAGTAGCTAGGTTTCCATGTGTAATTTGTGTGCAACAATATTGCACAAGAAACTTCATAGCTCATTTAGAGAACCCCCGCCCCGCCCCAAAAAAACCAAGTGTTGAAGAACAGAAGATAAATGTCCTTTTTTTTCATGTTCTCCCTGGCCGGTCGCTTGGCGTAAGACGTGTGACGGAGCGCTCCGGTGCAGAGCGTCCCGAGTTCGACTCCCTCACGGACTCGCTGCCACGGCCCTGCCTTGGGGGACAGGGGACGCCAAGTCGCGTCTCCCTTTTGCCTTTTTCCTGCTCTCCACAACTCCTCCGCTGCTATACATCTCTCTCTTAGATTACCTTTTATTCAAGCAAAATACCCAGGCTTCTCACCTCTTCATTCCTCCACTATTTGCTCGCTTATTACTCCACCTTACACAACTTGCACTTTCTCTCTTCAGGCTACCAACTCTGCCTTCATTTTTTCAGACTCTCTGGGACACTTTTACATCAAATTATTACCGCCTAATAACCACAGCCAAGCAGGTCATTCTGAAAAACACACACAGCTTATCATCTTATCCTTCTACAACACCTAAAACCACTCTGTTCATTTCTTGGCTAGATTAGCCGCTAGCATACACGCTGTGTTAGAGCTCTTCTATTAAAAATGGATGCTTCACTTAATGATGTGAACTTAGTTGACTTAGTTGTTTTTTTCTTGCATGAACAAGTAGAAGTGGCATTCAGTCTGACATAAATGTAGCCTAAAATGCTTTTCTCTCATCATCTGCTCAAACTAACAGATGTAGGTCTATTTCTTAGCACTTGGTGTTTATTACATTCCTAATGTTATTTTAAACTTGTTTCCTCGCCCTGAAGACATCTGGATCCTGGATGACAGTCTCCTGAGCACCACCTCTTCTGGTGAAGCACAGGACTTTGATATCCAGCTCCCTCCCGATTGGCAGGATTGGTTTAATCCTTTTGCTTCAGGTGATGCCCCATTCGTTATGCCATCTTTCGGCCACGCCAACGACCTACTCTTCCCTCGAGTCGTTGTCCCAGTCGGTTATCCGTCAGCTGCTCCTCCTTCAGCTGCTCCTTCTTCCCCTGCTCTCTTATCTACTCCCTCAGCTGCTTCCTCTCCTGCTCCATCACCTCCTCCCTCAGCTGCTCCTTCCTCCCCTGCTCTCTTATCTACTCCCTCAGCTGCTTCCTCTCCTGCTCCATCACCTCCTCCCTCAGCTGCTTCTTCTTCACCTGCTCTCTTATCTTCTCCCTCAGCTGCTTCCTCTGCTGATCCCACAGCTTCTCCTTCTCCTTCTCCTTCAACCTCAGCTCTCACCTCCTCAGCAAAGAGAAGCAGAGAAGACATCTGCACTGAAGAGGTAAGTGCAAAGAGGTGCAAGGTAAGTGACACATTCGATGCCCCTTCAACATCCTCAGGTTCTTTTGGAGTCAGACGTTTCTGGGAGAGGCCTTTTAGCCTTTCACTTGATGACAGTGACTCTGATTAGATTATGTTAGAACGTGTTTTTAAACTTTAAACGTTTAAGTTGGCCTTTGCGTCTTGCAGTGTTTGTAAGACACTTTCTTGCTTTGAGGACAGCTTCTTATAAATATCTTTTAATTTTTAATTAACTTTGTAATGTTTAAGTTAAGCCTTTGTGTTTTGTGATGTTTGTAAGACAGCTAACTAAGAATATCTGACTTTTAAAGAATATTAACTAACACGTGTGAAATGTATTGTTTTTTTTCTTAATATGTGACATTGCCTGTGTGACTGAAAGGTAGTTTTTTAGGTAGTGTTACTTCTATTTTTCTTAATATCACAGGTAACTATTTAAATGACTTACATATTTTTTCTCAAGCTCTAGCTCGACATGCAGGACAAAGGTAAGTCCGTACTTAATGTCAACACAAATATTTAGAAAAGTTTTAAAAATGATGTAGTGAACTGACTGTAGTCTCTTGTTTTTACATTAGGTATAGCCTGTGGCTGAGGGATCAGAGGTGAGGTAAAAACACATAACAGAAGAAAAGTAAATTGAACAACTCGGTGATCTGTGAATTCATGCTTTTCTTTTTGTCTTTTTGTCTTCAGGTGCTTTACACTTGTCCTCTCCCAGCATTCAGCACTTCAGACACTCAACGTCCAAGACGGAGCTAACAAAGAGAGATACTCCACCCAGAAGACAGCCTTACCCCAGCCCGATGAGAAGGATGGATGACCAAATGACAAACTGGAGAGTGGTGCTGTGTTCCAGCTATGTAAGTTATCACCTCACATTGGCTACAAACTGTCTTGAAGACTAAATCCTTCCAATAGCTGGTATAAATCATCGTCCTACAGTACTGTAGGTTTAAGTTTATTTATAGTTATTGTGTGTATATGTTGAGTTTAAAATTGCATTTTAACAACATGCTGCAGCTACCAACAATGGAAATGCTGTTTTGTGTTAAAATGATGTCTTTCGTGTGTTATTGCTTTGCAGGGAAGCTGAGAGTGGACAGAGCTGCACAGAGGACCAACGATCCACTCTCAGCACTTCATGACTGACTGGCCACAGCACCACCCCTCCTCCCCCAGGGTGAGGGGGTCCTGACCCCGCCTGCACAGAGGGAGTTGTGAACATGCACGTCTGTGTCGGTGGGTTTAGGAGCCTCCTCACACACACACGGATGAAGCCTGTCACTGGAAGATGTCTCCATTGCATCAGCAGGACGTAAGCATTTGTACAATATTGCAGTTTGTGATGTTTTATACATGTTTTTATTGCTTCATTTCAAACTAGGAGATATAAAATAAACCAGTTTTCATAATATTTTCTGTGCATTTAGTTGTTTTCTTAATAAGTTATTCAGAACATCATTGCAACCTGTCAGCTTTTTATTGAGGATGTAGAAAGTTGCTGGTGGCCCGAGTGTGTACAGTGGGGTGTTGTGTTTGTCACATGGTGAAAGTGACCTCATGGGGAGCAAAAAGAACAACTGAACAATTTGGGGATTCACAGACTTTGGTAATCGTTAAAAAATGAAGAAAAATTGTTCTGTGTGAACAAGAAGCTCAAATATAAACCATCCTGACACACTGACACAAATGATCTGCTATCAGTGTTTTCATGAGCCTGGGTGAAGCTATTTTGCATGAGTTTAACCTCCCTGTCAAAAACTTGCATGACTCTGTTAGTACTGTAGCTTTCTCCTGTTTATTTATTCATTTGCTTATTGTAGAAGATTAATACGTTCAACAACCGATTCTTACGTGGCCTGAATGTTTGAATGTTTGCAGTTTCAGGTCCTACTGATCAGTTTTAAGTATTGGAGAAAGTGAGCAGCAATTTAATCAAATCCTGGGATGAAATGGGACAAAAGGGTAATGTGACAGCCACATTAGTTCCCTTCCCTCGTTTAACAATGTGTAAGCAGACTGCTTTAACCTGCAATTTACTGCATGTTGTTGGGCTGCATGGTGCAACCACAGTCTGCTAACCACCCGTGGTGATCGAAGGTTTTGAGCTCTTGCTCGAGCTACTGATGAAGCTTTATCAATGCTTGTTAAGTTTCCCAACCACATTTCATCCCGATGGTCCAAGGCTTACATCTTTATGCTCACAAATGTACTTCTGTAATTAATCAGTAACCAATTTATTACTTTAAGTTACAGTTTGAGGGGCATTAATGAGCATAAATTAGATTTAACTGGATTATGTGTTTAGGTCAAGAGACACAGACCTTCATCTTTAAGAGGCTCTTCTTAAATGTCTGATCATGTTTGTGTTTGTCTGCAGCATCACTGCAGCAGAGAGGGTATAACACAAGGCCACAGTCATGTGGTATTCTGTCCTGCTATTAAGTGAATAAAATACTGAAAAAAACATCTAGACACTAAATACAGTCACTGGCCACTTCATTAGTTACACCTTGCCAGTACTGTTTTGGACCTTCTTTTACCTTCAGAACTGCCTTAATTCTTTGTGGCACAGATTCAACAAAGACCTGGAAAGATTCCTCGCAGATTTAGTTTCACATTGACATGATAGCATCACACAGTTGCTTCAGATTTGTCGGCTTTGCATCCATGTTGCAAATCTCCTGATCCACCACATACCAAAGATAATCTGCTGGATTGACATCCGTTATAAGATGAGTATACTGTGGTCATAAAACGATGGACATGGTCAGCAGCACAGCTCAGGGAGGTTGTACCTCTGGAGAGGCCTCTTCCTACACCTGAAGTTTTTACCAGTGAAAAGAACGGAGGTTTCCTCATACAGTGTTTCATCAACAGAGGAGAATTTGTTCCTCAGACTGTGCAAAAATTGCATTCATGGTTATCCTGCTGCGAGGGTGAGCTCTGAGATGGGCCCAAGCCATGCTTCCTCCTCAGCAGTCTTTATTTAACCTGATATGTCAAACCCAATAATTGTGGAAGACTCCTCTGACTCTGGAGAAGCAGTTCTGCTTTTTTTTTTTTAATGAGCAGTAATGATACTTGTAATAAATGTAGCCTTTCTGCAGCTCTGGAGGCCTGGATTGCTGAATTGAACACTGGAAATCCCACCCTTGAAAACCCGTAGCTGGTCAGGCCCCTGTAGCCGGAGCAGTGGAAGGTGGCGTAGGCCCTGCTAACTGTCTCCCAGCAGGTAATCCTGAGCAGACGGGAAAACATGATGGCTGGGTGACGGTCAGGAGGAAGCATAAACAGAAGCCCTGATGCACCACCAACCTGTTCATGTGTCTAACTGTTTTCCCCACTCAGCGACACACCCGCCAGGGATCAAACTCTGGTAATTGGTGATTCTTTTCTGAGACACGTGAAGACAGCAGCAACCATAGTCAATTGTCTTCCAGGGGCCAGAGCAGGCGACACTGAGGGAAATTTAAAACTGCTGGCTGACGGTAAACCTGAATTCAGTAAAAATATAATTCACATCAGCAATAATGACACCCGGTTACATCAATCAGAGGTCACTAAAATCAATATTGAATCAGTGTGTAACTTTGCAAACACAATGTCAGACTCTGTAGTCCCCTCCCCAATCAGACCAGGAGTGACATGTTTAGCTGCATGTTCTCCTTAAATTGCTGGCTGTCTGACTGGTGTCCAAGAAATGATGTGGGCTTGATAGATAATTGGGAAACTTTCTGGAGGAAACCTGGTCTGGTTGGGAGACAATCCCACTTTGGATGAAGCAGCTCTTATTTCTAGAAATCTGGCAAATTTATGAAATCCCCTGAAACATGATTATCCAGTGTTAGGACATGTAAGCAGAGTTGCAGTCTCACACACCTCTGCAGCTTCTCTCCTACTGTTATCCCCTAAAACCCCATCTCCATAGAGACTGTGTCAGCTCCCAAACAGACAAAAAACTAACTAAAAACCAGCAAAAAAAAAAATGACTTAAATGTAAAAAAATAAAATAAGAAAGAACAATACAGTATCCTCAACAGCACCAAAGAGTTATTACATGACTTAATAATGGATCAACAAATCGATTTACTCTGCCTTACTGAAATCTGGTTACAGCAGGATGATTATGTAAGTTTCAATGAATTAACACCCCTGAGTCATACTAACTATCAGAGCCTTTGAAGCACAGGCCGAGGAGGCGGTGTGGCAGCAATCTTCCACACCAGCTTATTAATTAAACAAAGATCAATACAGAGTTTAATTTATTTGAAAGCCTGATGTTTAGCCTTGTCCATCCCAGCTGGAAATTTAGATCAAAACTTTAAAAAGCCCCCCGTAAAGCTAGAACATCTTACTATTCATCACTGATTGAAGAAAGTAAGAACAACCCTAAGTTTCTCTTCAGCACTGTAGCCAGGCTGACAAAGAGTCAGAGCACTGTTGAGCCAACGATTCTTTAACGTTAACTAGTAATGACGTCATGAACTTCTTCACAAATAAAATTTGAACCATTAGAGAAAAAAAATGACTCATAATCATCTCACAGATGTAACATTATCTGCAGCTACTTTGAGTATCATTGATATTGAGTCTTTTTCTCCAACTGATCTTTCTGAGTTATAGCTTATTGGCTTATTTGAAGAGTTTCAGCCAGTTTGTCCTAAAAAACACCTTGAAAAGACTTCAGTTAATCCAAAATGTTGCAGCAAGAGTACTGACAGGGACTAGAAAGAGAGAGGTGATGGCGATGGCGTTCATTTCGCTTTCCTTGAAGCTTGGTGCGAAATTCTGGCAGTAGACTGGAGCGAAGCAAAGAGTATGTAAAGGGACAATAAGAGGAAATGATGAAAGGAAGAAGAAAAATAAAAAATGGTGGAAAAAAGGATCAGAGCCTAAATTCTAAAGCTGCAGCTTTGCATACTGGCAGCTCCAAGATCTCACTGACATGTAATCATAGACTGTATATAAACATAGGCCAGTGTGATGTTATTGATTTGTAGACTTTAATTTTGAACAAAGGGCAACCTCTGGGTGCACTTCATCATGCTATTTATTAATCTCTGGCTCTCACAGCATGTCTTTTGTTCTGTCTTCCTTCTCTCAACTGGTCCCAGCAGATGGCTGCCCTCCCTGAGCCTGGTTCTGCTGGAGGTTTCTTTCTGTTAAAAGGGAGTTTTTCCTTCCCACTGTTGCCAAAGTGGTTGCTCATAAGGGTCATATGATTGTTGGGTTTTTCTCTGTATGTATTTGTAGAATGCACTCCACACACACACACGGCTCGATACAGCGAGATGTTACGTTTATTTCTGACTTTTTTTTGTGACACTTCACAGTCTAGACAGCACCCGTCTCAGCTTTTTACAGCCCCTCCTCTCCTCTCCCGTCTCACTAAAAAGGGGAAAGAAGACTGTCATCAGACCAAACGCCACCAGCTGTTTTCTCCCCTGCAGCCGAGCCACGGACCACACCTCCGCCACAGTATTGTTGTAGGGTCTACCTTACAATATAAAGCACCTTGAGGCGATTGTTGTTGTGATTTGGCGCTGTATAAATAAAATTGAATTGAATTGTGTCAAGTCCATGATTCTGTTCCCACATTCAGTTATTTCCTGTTTTATTCTGGTAGCCTGTGTCTCCTGTGTCTAGTGTTTAATTACACCTCAGCATTTTTTGTTATCAGATTTAGTTCAGCTGTGTTTTTCCTCAGCTGTCTCCACTCTGCCTACATGTATTTAACCCCTCATTGCTGTTTTGTCCTGTTCTCCTGGAGTCCTGCTTCAGTCTGTTTTGTTTCTGTCCTGCTCTGATGTTGTTTTGTTTACTGATGGCCAAATAAAGCTTTCTGAAGCTTTTACTGAAAAAGGTTTCATTACTTTAAACTTTTCAACACAGTTGTCTTTGGTGACATCTGGTGGCCTGAAATATGAAGAGCAGGTTGAATCACAACTTAAACTGCTTCATTATGATCGCTCACTCTACAGAGCCCTGTTGCCAGTTTCTGTTTAATATCATGTGACGGTGCTGTGTGATATCGTTCTACCACTGTGGTGCTTTGAACAGGTCTATTTGATTAATAACTAGTTTTGATGAATAAACATTCCTTGTTTAAACATGTGTCATGGTGTGGTCTCTCTTTGCTTGTGACTTCTTGACGTTTGTAAACATTTAGTGAACTTTATGAGTTTATTTCTGCCTTCTGTGTCCTGCATCTGAGTCCACACTCTACCTGCCACACAGCAGACCACGACGGCTGTAACTAGAGAGCGGTCGAGGAATCTGGCTGTTTATTTGAAGCAGCTACTGCAGTCCATGGAAACTGGTACAGTTAGCAAAGTGTGATCAGTGTGATTTAGAGGAGTGAAATCATTGAACAAAGTGAGGAAGCTGATCCACTTTGACATGTCTGTTGTGAAAAGACTTTATTGGATTCCTACATCCAGGTAGGTCTGGATAGCTGCTTGTCCCTTAAAAAAATTATTCTTCATTTAAAATCTGCATTTTGTATACACTCAGATCTTGGTCTATTATTGAAAGTGTTACATTTCACAACAACAAATATCTAAAAAAAAAAGAGGAAAATGCTTTACACAACAGTAATTTTTTTTTTTTTTTTTTTTACTAAACTTAACAATATAATGCATTTTCACCTATTTTATGAACCAGTTAACTACAATTGAGCTTAATCTTTTTTTTTTTTTTTTTAAGTCTACATAAATATCACATCATCATCAACCCGTCCCTTCATCTGGTTTTGTTGACTGTGGAGAACAGTGCACATGGAGACTCTCCTGTTTCCTGACTTCTGTCTCTGAAAACAGAGAAGAACATTTCATGATTTGGAGGATATAGCATCAACTGAAATCATTTCCATTAATGGTGAAAAAGAACAGTAAAAGCAGCGAGTTTGTTTCTTAGACATGAGAGGACAGTCTCTCTCACCTCTTGGCTGCACTGCCTCTGTTAAATCTAACAGCAGTGCACTCAGTAACTTCCTGTTCCTGCATGTGTCTGTGAGGCTGAGCTGCTCTGATGTTGGAGTAGAGAGGATCTGCCTGGTTGTTGGAGAAGTGGATGCTGGTATACTGAAGATCATCCTGCTCCTCTGGCTGTCTCTGATCAGGTAAACACTGTATAGGAAAAAAGTCTCAGCTACAAATGTCATCAAATGTATTTGAGTTAAAGAACAACAGCAAAGAAGTATTTGTGAGTCCACCAGGAAGTTTAAAACCACAATGTTGGTTATTTGTACAACACTGATGTGACTGTTTTCACCTGTCCTCTGTTGTTGTCATGTTTCGCTGTGTGGCAGGCAGGGATTGGACCCAAACGCAAACTCAAGGGGACAGAACTTGAACTCAAAAGCACAGCTTTATTGCTGGAGAACAGAACACAAGCAATGCAAAACTAAACTGGGAAAAACTAATCATAACGCATACCAGGAGACACGGGGAGAATCACACACAGCATGAGGGACGACGCGACACTGACTCAGAGAAACACAGGGTTTAAATACACTGGGAAGTAACGAGGGGAATGAGACACAGAAGGAGAGCACAGCTGGGAGAAATCAGGACTGACGAGACAAGGAAGCAAAGCAGGACACATTCACATAAGACACGGACCTTCAAAGTAAAACAGGAAGTATGACACAGAGACACGAACTTGGCACAGTGGAGACAGCAACTAAGAAACACAGAGACATAAACCATAAGACAGAGGACTCTAAGAACCGAAAGACACAGAGGGAAACTCAACATGCAGACAGACCACACAGAACAGAGGGGACACAGAGAAACACGAAGGGCAAGGGATCGAAACTAGAAACGATACAACTCACAAGAACAATACTACAAAAATCATAAAGAATTAAACATGCTGGGTCAGGGGACCCAGGACCCTGACAGTTGTTGGCTCTGTCTTCAGATTTAACAGGTTCCTTGGACATCCTCTTTTTTCTGGTTGGGACAATTAATGTTGAACAAAATAATGACATTCATAAACTGTTAAAATCAAAGTTTATCTCCCAAACAATAATGTAACAAATCTGCTCACTGAATCCACAGGAAGACAGAGAAGAATATGACAGGCAGGAGAACAGCAGCAGTTACTACAGCAGCTTCTAATGTTCCTGCTCCTGTGGAAACAAAGATCAAAATAAAACACTGACAGTTAAGTTAGCATTACAACAACTGAGCACAGAGTTGATTCAGGCACGAGATCAAGTCAAACTAAGCCACAACATTGTAGAATAAATGTTACTGTGCCTGGAATTTTAGATAATTGTACTCTTTGTAAATCTGCACAAGAACTTGTTCATGCATGAATAGCCAGTAAAATAAGCTACTGTAAGACTTGAGTTCACTGAAACTCATGTAACACTTTCCTTATTTTATGGCCTCAATTATCTGATTGTAACATAAAGTGGAGTTACTGCAGGTTAGAACAGTTAAAGCGGTGCTCTGATCACTGATGTACTGGCATATAGTCAGAGTTAGACAACTTAGATTAGTCCTTCAGCACAATGAGTTAACTGGTGCCATCGCAGTATTGAAAATTTGAGCACTTAATGAACAAAGTTTTAGGAAGACATATCCTCCTCCAGACTCCTGCTACACAACTGCTGATGTCAGAAGTTCATGTGAGAAAAACAGAAACATTACAGTTAAATTTGAAGTTAAACCAGCATCACTTCCTGAGTACAGTTCCTAGATCATTAAAATGCAAATTCTCATGACCACTGATCAACGGCCATGAGTACTATTCAAAGAGGAATAGCAAGCTACATTGTAGCCACAGCTGCCCAGGGGCACACTGACAGAGGCGAGGCTGCCGGACACCGGCGCCACCGGCCCGCTGACCACCACCAGAACATGTTCCCTCTAAGCCTGAGGGAAAAAGAAGGAACGCACACATGTAAAGGAAGCACTCAAAACATGCGGTTATCCTAACTGGGCGTTTATAAAGTCAGCAAAGAGGCACAGAAAAGAAGATCAGACACCAGCGAGGGAGGATAAGAAAGACAGAGGCAACAACATTGTCATCCCCTATGTAGCCGGTGTATCAGAAAAACTCAGGAGAGTTTTCTCCAAACACGACATCCCAGTGTACTTCAGACCCAGCAACACACGCAGACAGAAACTGGTTCACCCGAAAGACAAAACTCCAAAACACAGACTTAACAACGTGGTGTATGCTGTACAGTGCAGCGAGGAATGCCCAGACCTCTACATTGGAGAGAACAAACAGTCACTTCACAAGTGCATGGCACAACATAGAAGAGCCACCTCCACAGGACAAGACTCAGCAGTCCATCTGCATCTAAAGGATAAAGGACACTCTTTCGAGGATGCCAATGTTCACATTTTGGACAGAGAGGACAGATGGTTTGAAAGAGGAGTGGAGGAAGCCATCTATGTCCACTGTGAGCGACCATCTTTGAACAGAGGCGGTGGTTTACGACACCAACTGTCTGCCATCCATAATAATAATAATAATAATAATAATAATAATATAATAATAAACTTTATTTATAAAGCACACTAAAAAACCAAGGGTATACCAAGGTGCTTGACAAAAAATAAAATAGGAAAAAGGAGATGGGAGGGAAAAGAGAAAGGACCTGGCACGTATCAATTATAAAACCTTGACAATCATATGATATAAAAGTAGTTCACAAGCATAACGGATAAAAATGTACCAACGCACACCAAATGTTAACTAGGTGGAAAAGCAAGATTAAACAAATAAGTCTTCAGCCGTGATTTAAACAGTGGCATAGAGTCAGACGCCCGGATAGCAACAGGAAGGTTGTTCCATAAGACTGGGCAGCTACAGCAAACGCGCGGTCGCCGCGAGACTTCAGCCGAGAACGAGGTTGCTCCAGAAGAAGTTGGGTAGCAGATCTAAGTGCTCTGACAGGAGTGTGTAACCTAAGAGCTCATTGAGGTAGCTCGGCGCCAATTATTAATAGTTTTGTAAGTGAAAGTAGTATTTTAAATTGAATACGGTATTTAATTGGAAGCCAGTGCAAGCTTCATTTTTCCCATTCTGTTTTCAGTGGTGAAGAGTTTCCTGGGAGACAAAGGACTCGTTCCAGATCAATCAATAATATGGAAAGTATAAAGTGAAGTTTTTTGTTTGTTTGTTTGTTTCCCAGCGTTTTCTTATGTTGAGCTTTTCAACTTCAGTTCCATGTCCATTACAGCGACACACAGCTTTGTGTCTTGTTTGACAGATATAAATGTTTTTTATTTCAATTTTGTTGTCTTTCATAATAAAACATTTGCCAAATATGATGATTTTTGTTGTTATTTGTACCTGCGATGTCATTAAAACACAGTTTCGATAGCTACATGGTTAAGATACAGCTCATAAAGAAACACATAGAATATTGATACACTGTGTGAAATTTGTGATAATCTGCATTGAATCAAGACAGCCTGTTTATTTCAGGTAAGAGAAAAGTTTAATAAATGACGTTTTTAAAGAGCCTTATAAATGTGATGTCTAAAGTTAACACCAATGAAAAGCCACCATTTTGATATAGAACCTTGGTTATGGCGCTTGAAGATGTAAGCATCAGAGAAGAAAGGACCCACTGACTGGAAGCTGTCAATTACTATTACTACTATTAGTCAGCAGATCCATAGCCATATGTTCTTCACAAAAAGTTATATAACGATTACTTTCCTGTTGTTATTGTTGTCTAGCCACACAATGAAGCTAATTAGAGCATTATAAGGCCTTCCTACAGCTGACAACGGAATGAATCCAAATGCCCTCACAAACTTGAAGAACTACAACTATGCCCGTTGACTGGCACAGTTTGTCAGTGTGTCGCTGAAATGATATTTTGATGTCATTTGGTCTATGTTCCAGAATTTTAGGTTAGTATTAAACAGAGGTTTAACCTGCATCGGTTTTAGGAGTTGAAAGCTAAACGTTTGAATAGTATTCATTTATTTCTCCTCTGACTTTGGCCTGGGTCTTGTGGTTCCAGTGAAGGAATCTTAACGCTTCAGGTTACCAAGACATTTTGGACACTTTGTGCTTAAAACATTGTGAGAACAGTTTAGGGAGGGTCTTTTCCCTTCCAACACGACTGTGACCTAATGCACAAACATGGTCCATAAAGACATGATTGAATGTGTCTGGCATAGAAGCAGAGTGGCTTGCTTTGAGCCCTGATCTTAACTCCTAGATCACCATTGTGATGAACCAGAATGGAGATTGTAAACGTCAAACATCGGTGTTTGACCTAACAAATGCTCTTCTGGATGAATGGGCACAAAAAACAGAAAAATCCACAGACATGTTAAAAAATC
>NW_020328202.1:0-9285 GCF_001858045.2 Oreochromis niloticus | reverse complement strand
CTCTGTGAATCAAGAGCTACTCTGTCATTTACAAATATTACTTAGTCATCACCTTGATTATCTAACCTCCTAGCTTCTGCTAGCCCACAATTAGTACTTACTGTACATTAAGATTAGGTGAAAATGGAGCGCTACTGAGTTATGTTTGATTAAAAAGAAAAAACAAAAGTACCGTATCTGATATTTTTGGCTCTTGCCTTATTTTCCCCAGGAGGAATCACAGCAGATGAATCCAAACACATTTTTACATCATATGACCTTCTTGATGTAATCCTCTCATTTATCCAGGCTTGGGACCAGCAGTAAGAGTATACTAGCTTTGGAAGCCCTGAGGGTGGCTGTCTCCTCCACAAGGAGCCGCTAAAAAAATACATGAAAATTGTATAAATATGGTTACAGCTGTTGATTGGGTTTTTGCTGAAGTTCAATTCAATTCAGTTTTATTTATATAGCGCCAAATCACAACAACAGTCGCCTCAAGGCGCTTTATATTGTACAGTAGATCGTACAATAATAGATTCAGAGAAAAACCCAACAATCATATGACCCCCTATGAGCAAGCACTTTGGCGACAGTGGGGAAGGAAAAACTCCCTTTTAACAGGGCCTGATTATTTAAGACCTTGTATGTGAGGAGCAGGATTTTGAATTCAATTCTGGATTTAACAGGAAGCCAATGAAGGGAAGCCAAAACAGGAGAAATCTGCTCTCTCTTTCTAGTCCCCGTCAGTACTCTTGCTGCAGCATTTTGGATTAACTGAAGGCTTTTCAGCGAGTTTTTAGGACTTCCTGATAATAAAGAATTACAGTAGTCCAGCCTGGAAGTAATAATGCATGAACTAGTTTTTCAGCATCACTCCGAGACAGGATATTTCTAATTTTAGAGATGTTGCGCAAACGGAAGAAAGCAGTCTTACATATTTGTTTAATATGTGCGTTGAAGGACATGTCCTGGTCAAAAATGACTCCAAGGTTCCTCACAGCGTTACTGGAGGCCAAGGTAATGCCATCCAGAGTAAGAATCTGCTTAGATACCATATTTCTAAGATTTTCAGGGCCGAGTACAATAACCTCAGTTTGATCTGAATTAAGAAGCAGAAAGTTAGCGGCCATCCAGGTCTTTATGTCTTTAAGACATTCCTGCAGTTTAACTAATTGGTGTGTGTTACCTGGCTTCATGGACAGATAGAGCTGGGTGTCATCTGCATAGCAGTGAAAATGTATGCTATGTCTTCTAATGATGCTGCCTAAGGGAAGCATGTATAATGTAAACAGCATTTGTCCTAGCACCGAACCCTGTGGAACGCCATAATTGACCTTAGTGTGTGGAGAGGACTCTCCATTTACATGAACAAATTGGAGTCTATTAGATAGATATGATACAAACCACTGCAGCGCAGTACCTGTAATACCTACAGCGTGCTCTAATCGCGCTAATAGATTATTATGGTCAACAGTATCGAACGCTGCACTGAGGTCTAGCAGGACAAGCACAGAGATGAGTCCACTGTCAGAGGCCATAAGAAGATCATTTGTAACCTTCACTAAAGCTGTTTCTGTGCTGTGATGAGCTCTGAAACCTGACTGAAACTCTTCAAATAAGCCATTCCTCTGCAGATGATCTGTTAGCTGTTTGACAACTACTCTTTCAAGGATGTTTGATATGAAAGGAAGGTTGGAGACTGGCCTATAATTAGCTAAGACTGCTGGGTCTAGGGATGGCTTTTTAAGTAAAGGCTTAACTACAGCCACCTTGAAGGCCTGTGGTACATAGCCGATTATTAGAGATAGGTTGATCATATTTAAGATTGAAGCATTAATTAATGGCAGGACTTCTTTGAGCAGTTTTGTAGGAATGGGGTCTAAAAGACACGTTGATGGTTTGGAGGAAGTAATTATTGAAGTTAACTCAGAAAGATCAATTGGAGAAAAAGAGTCTAAATGAATATCAATGGTACTGAGAGTAGCTGTAGATAATATTACATCTGTGGGATGATTATTGGTAATTTTTTCTCTAATGATTACAATTTTATTTGTGAAGAAGTTCATGAAGTCATTACTAGTTAACGTTAAAGGATTGTTGGCTCAGTAGAGCTGACTTTTTGTCAGCCTGGCTACAGTGCTGAAGAGAAACCTGGGGTTGTTCTTATTTTCTTCAATCAGTGATGAATAGTAAGATGTTCTGGCTTTGCGGAGGGCTTTCTTATAAAGCAACAAACTATTTCTCCAGGCTAAATGATCATCTTCGAAATTTGTGACACGCCATTTCCTCTCCAGCTTACGAGTTATCTGCTTTAGGCTACGTGTTTGAGAATTATACCACGGAGTCAGGTACTTCTGATTTGAGACCTTAGTTTTCACCGGAGCTACAGTATCCAGAGTCGTACGTAGTGAGGAGGTAAAATTATTAACAAGATGATCGACCTCTGTTGGAGTAGCGTTCAGATAGCTGCTCTGCTCTATGTTGGTACAGGGCATTGAAGATGATAACAGTGGGTGGATTATGTTCTTAAACTTAGTTACAGCACTTTCAGAAAGACATCTACTTTGATAAAGTCTACTCTCCACTGCTGTGTAATCAATTATTGTAAATGTAAATGTTATCAGGAAATGATCAGACAGGAGGTGGTTTTCAGGAAACACTGTTAAATCTTCAGTTTCTATGCCATATGTTAAAACAAGATCTAGGGTGTGATTAAAGTGGTGGGTGGGTTCTTTTACATTTTGAGAGAAGCCAATTGAGTCTAATAACAGATTAAATGCCATGTTGAGGCTGTCATTCTTAGCATCTACATGGATGTTAAAATCACCCACAATAATTATTTTATCTGAGCTGAGCACTAAATCAGATAAAAAGTCTGAGAAATCAGACAGAAACTCTGTGTAAGGCCCAGGTGGACGATAGATGATAAGAAGTAAGACTGGTTTCTGAGTTTTACAGCTGGGGTGGACGAGGCTAAGCATCAGGCTTTCAAATGAATTAAAAGTCTGTCTTGGTCTTTCGTTGATAAATAGGCTGGTGTGAAAAATTGCTGCCACACCGCCCCCTCGGCCTGTGCTTCGAGGTTTCTGGTAGTTAGAATGACTCGGGGTGTTGATTCATTTAAACTAACATAATCATCCTGCTGCAACCAGGTTTCTGTAAGGCAGAGTAAATCGATTTGTTGATCAATTATTAAGTCATGTACTAACAGAGACTTGGAGGAGAGAGACCTAATATTTAATAATCCACATTTCACTGTTTTACTCTTTGGTTCAGATGTGGATACTGTATTGTTCTTTCTTTGTGATTTTTTATGTTTAAGTTGTTTATTGCTGGTTTTTAGTTTGTTTTTTTGTCTGTTTGGGAGCTGACACAGTCTCAATGGAGATGGGTTTTTGGGGGGGTAGCAGGAGGAGAGAAGCTGCAGAGAGGCGTGTAAGACTGCAACTCTCCTTCCTGGTCCCAACTCTGGATAGTCATATTTTGGGGTTTAATAAATTGGTCCATATTTCTAGAAATGAGAGCTGCTCCATCCAAAGTGGGATGGATGCCGTCTCTCCTAACAAGACCAGGTTTCCTCCAGAAGGTTTGCCAATTATCTATGAAGCCCACATCGTTTTTCGGATTCTAAACTGACCGCAGGTGTGAATGTGAGTGTGGATGATTGTCTTTCTATGTTAACCCTGGACAGTTTAACTTGTACCCCTCACTTCATGGTAGCGCAATAAGTGGGAGAACACCTATTCCGACACCCATATCTTAGATTAAGCTAATAGTATTAGTGCGCTGTTATCAAAGGTTACCTGGATTATAGGTATATTCAAAACTTTACATAGAAGAGATAAGAGTGCGTGCGTATATGCTCACTTCTGACGATGATAATATGATAAGGTGTTATCTCATCTGTACTTGAAAGTACTTCAAACACCACATGCACATGCAATGTTATCTGTGTGTCTAACGATCTATAAGTGAGCAAAGACAGTGTTATAAATATTTTGAGTCATTTCTATGCCTTGAAAGTACTTACTCAGTACTTACTCAGCGCACACACAGATATTATATTCAAAATCATAACGGTCACGCCTTCGATTTCTTACCGCTACTTTTCGTACAGCATCCAGGAAATGACGTAGACTGTTTCTACTGCATCATTTGCATTTTACACTCTGTGGGCACATCTCCGCTAAAATCTCATATAAACCATTTCTACAACCACCAAACACAACGAAAACAAGCCATGATTAAAAGAGCAGTTACGTAAATGCACACAAGTCCACTAAACAAACAAAACTGAACCACAAATTCATCAGACCTCATGTAACCGGATAAAGAAAGGCTGGTTATCTTCCAGAGCTATCACCGATTCCAAACACCAAGCTTCACCGCGCTCTGACTAAAATTCACTGAAAGAGCCGCAAAAGAAGACCACAAAAACCACCACAGTTATCTAGAGAATCTAAAGAACAGCACAAATTCCAAAGCATGTAAAACACAGGAGCTGTGTCAAATGTTTCACTTGATTTATACGTTATTTATACCTCGAGCACCCTTTTTTCTTTCTTAATCATTTTTTTTGTTTTTTTCTCCTAATGTATTCCTTTTTTGTTTACCGACTTGTATTTGTATACATGAGTTGTAAAAGATACTGCAAGCTGTGACATTTTTCCTGCCCTTTCTATAACTGCATTATTATGTATATTTGTTGTTTAGTTGTTCAACTTAAAAAAGTAAAAAAAGAAAAAAATTGGCTCAAAAAGTATTTTTAGGCCTGTTAATAAAATTAAATAATTTCTGCTGTTTAATACCTAAAAAATTCAACTGACATGGTGTTCAATGTGTGCAAAATTGGGCCTTTTTTTCAACGTCTGGATATTTATGTGTTGGCAGTGCTGTAATTTTTCACGGTTTCACTTTAGAAACATAAAACTTTGCACAGATGATGTTTATACTGAATTTCGGGAATTAAAGGTCTGCAGCTCAGACACAAGCATTTCACTACATGTTGTACCCTGTATGATTGTGTATGTGACAAATAAAGGTTGTTTGTTTCTTTGTTTGTTGTGAAATGTGAACTGAAGCATGTTTTTAAAAGGGTTATATGTTAAAAAAAAATAAATAAAATTTGGCGGGAATAAAATCTACTCACTTTTTCTGTGTTCCAGTCTCAGTAACTTTGACACAGTAATATCTGCTGCAATATTTACACCTCTGATGACATTTCACAAGTGTTAGCTTTCTTTTGATACCACGATTGTATACACAGAGTTTGTAATTGCACTCAATTAATTTGGGGCATTTCATTTTCGAGCAGGAAGCTCAGAAAACCCTTTGGGGCTCAGGTTAAAGAACTGGACCACTACAGGTTTTAGAAAACCCATCCAGAATAATTTTGTCCATCTGGGCCCATATAGGGGCATCAAAGGTCAAAACTTCTGTTGCCCTGTGGAGGTTAAGCGTGGGTTTGCCCTGCTCACACACTCCCGCCCACAACTACCCACTGTGAGCCCATGCAAGTAATAACGTTTTGGCACATTACTTATGATAAGAAGCCACCATGAGGGGAAATACAGTTGTGGAGAAGATGAAACCAAAGCACCTGTTTGATTACACTGTCAGAAATATGAGGCTGGGAGGAGGCGACTGATGCAAAGCCCCAGGGAAAAGGAAAGTTAACGATTTTTTCATTCCAAAAAATCATTTATACAGTTCAGTGGTCTACAGACAGACTGAAGAGAGAAACAAAGCTAGTATCGATCTGATACCAATACCAGTGCTGGTTTGTCAATATTATACAGTGGCTTGCGAAAGTATTCGGCCCCCTTGAACTTTTCCACATTTTGTCACATTACAGCCACAAACATGAATCAATTTTATTGGAATTCCACGTGAAAGACCAATACAGAGTGGTGCACACGTGAGAAGTGGAACGAAAATCATACATGATTCCAAACATTTTTTACAAATAAATAACTGAAATGTGGGGTGTGCGTAATTATTCAGCCCCTGAGTCAATACTTTGTAGAACCACCTTTTGCTGCAATTACAGCTGCCAGTCTTTTAGGGTATGTCTCTACCAGCTTTGCACATCTAGAGACTGAAATTCTTGCCCATTCTTCTTTGCAAAACAGCTCCAGCCCAGTCAGATTAGATGGACAGCGTTTGTGAACAGCAGTTTTCAGCAGGTTTGTGGCTCAGCTGCAGGGGAGGGGTGAAGCAGTGGGTTTCGGGCAGAATGTTTCCAGGCATGTAGTCTTGGAACATCTCCAGATGGATCGTGGATAAGGCCAGGGCCATAGGCACCGTTCATGCAATCCATGTAGAACTGCAAGGGACTTCCTGTTGACAGACAGAAAAAGAGCGGTTAGTGACTTCCTTCCAAACTATTTTCTCCATGCACTTCATTCCCACGCATTTCTCCTGACCATATGCAGATACCTGGGATGTGGGTGCCATCGTATTTGATATCCATCTCATGCAGACCGGCCTCTGTGGGAGCGTACTTGTCAGCAACTGTGCCATCGTTGTTGTCTGTGATGTCAAGCTTAGCAACTTTGCCTGATGCCATTCGGACCTCACCTAAAGCAGAGGACAAAAACAATGACACACACACATCATTATGCTCAAACTATCTGTTTATTAAGTAGACTTGTTACCTGTGACCTCTCCTTTCTGGATGGTGAATGGAATCACCAGGTCAAATGGTCTCAGACTTGCCACATCCAGCCAGATCATTCCCATTGGTCGGTCTGTTGCCTGAGAGACACGCAAGTGCACACGTCAGATCACAGGTTGTTAAGAGATTGTGGCAACAGTTCTGGTTACAGCGACAACATGTCACAGACTAAATGAACACAGGAAATTAATACAGGACCTGTAACATCAGAAGGCTGTGGCTTCTTAACATTATGCAGCTCTGCTGAACTGTCCATGTGTTTCAGGCATCCCGTTTTTGACATGGAGAGAGAGAAATGAGAGAACGCACCCTCTCAGTGATGAAACACCTGCAATGAGAGACAGCAGACAATGATGCAGTCTGATGAAAGGAGACCATGTGTGCTATAGATGACAAAGGGACAACAGGGAGAAGCTGAACAAAAACTGAAGCTGAGAAGGCCGAGAGACCGGAGGCTGAGGTTTTAGATACCCAGGGCTGTTGGGGCATTTGGCTCTGTTGCATGAGCTGGTCTGACGGAGCTCCTTCCAGTACTTGGAGGGTGTAGGCAGGGATGATGGAGGGAATTGAGAGAGGGAAAAAGATAAGGCATTGGAGCGGATTAAAACGGCGTCAAAGTGATATAGCGAAACGGCTGCAGCCATCAGGACCAATCACAAAGCCTCTGTAGGGGAATGGATCTGTGCAATTTATGCAATTCCCTTCTCACATATACATTGAAACAGAGAAGGTAGGACTGACTAACAACCACAAGAGCTTTCTGAGACTGATTATATACTGATTTTGAGTATAAACACTAGCAAAATGCAAGTTTTGCTGCAGCAGATGTCATTGACTGCTTCAGGGCTCGCTCCCAGCAGCTGGACGGTGTCCTGGAGTAAAGAACTACATATCTAGCTGTTGTGACAGTATCAGGTCAGTTCATGTCTACATACTCACTGGCTAAGTTATGGTAGTGAAGGCTCACTGACTCTGTCTTCCACTACTCTCAGACACTGTGTCATATTTTCAGAGGAGCCCAACAAACCACAGATCACTGAGCTGTCCTAACAAATCTCCAGCAATGATGCAACACGTAGGAAGACTGAGTTATAAAGACATGGCAATATTTCAACAAGGTCTTGAATTATGAGGCCCCGTCATATCTTAAACACATTAAGGTATCACATCACCCCGGTACAGCTCTTCACTCTCAGACTAGCTCTTTCTAAAAGTAGAATGGGAGGCAGAGCCTTCAGCTTTCAGGGCTCTGCTCTGAACCAGCTCCCAGTTTGGATTCAGGAGACAGACACCCTCTGTACTTTCAACATTACACTTACAACTTTCCTATTTGATAAAGCATATAGTCAGCCTTGGATCAGGTGACCCTGAACCCTCCCTTAGTTACACTGCAGTAAACCTCTTGTGTGGTTACTTATAGTTACCATTTATGTCTTTATAGTGAGGGTTAATAGTTACTTCCCAACCATTTATTCGTCTTCTATCACTTATTCATCTTCGAGAATGGAGATGTGCATGGCCCGGGAGTCCCTCTGCAAATCTCAACTCTTTGTTACAAACAGTTTTATAAAAGCAACCCCCCATTGTAAACCCCATATGGTGTGTCATTAACCTAAGACACTGCGTGTGTGTGTGTGCCTTCCTGCTGGTCATAAAAGGGTCATCTCCTCTACACTCTGAATCTAATATAACCACCACTACAGTCTACAGCTGATATTCCACTGGCCCTTAGACAGACCTATTACCTCGGTCTTCAGTGTCATCGTCCTCTATTCCAATGCCCTCTGCCAGTTCTTTCTGTTTGCGGTAATTCAGCAGGAACTGGCGAATGCTGAGGTCTTCCTGGTCACTGGAGCTTTGCCTGGAGCTGGCAGACGTACTGGTCCTGCTACAAGTGGAAGGAAACCACCTCGCTAAAGGAAAAACAAGACAACAATATGAGCATAGGTTTGGTTACAATAAAATAAGTCAGTTAATCAAAATCAGTGTGACACAGACGCTGATGTTTTTGAAAAGAGCCCATCAGTAACATTTAATTCATACATTTTTACTGTGCGGGCTTGTAAAACTTCTGTATGAATATTATTATGAATATTAATTCTACAACAGAAAACCACTCAGCAATTAAACATCACGATGTATTAAATGTTTCCAAAGATACTGATAATTTGATAACGAGCAAATTATACATCCTGAAGTGTACTCCTTGATAGAAACTTTGAAAGGCACTGCAGAAAACATAAAGTTAAGCAACATAAAAATGTGGCAGAGCATGCAATGAGTCACATTTTCTTCCTTGTCCTCTTTGACTCCAGTATACGTGAGACTCAAGCTGACATCACTGTTGAAATCTTACCCAGTGCCTTCATGAGCGCGTGCAGCGCGGAGCAGAAAAGAGCAGCTGTGCGCTCGTAGCTGAGATCCAGATCCTGAACCATGTCCCGACCAGCAGGCTGCAGTCAGAGTGAGTCAACAGAACTGTCAACACCGGTGGAGCCTGGCCAACAAGACAGGATTATAATGAAATACAGTACAAGCTCAGGGCAGCACAGGCTTAAGCAGACCAAGGAGGAAATCGGGTAAACCCTCCAGCAGTTATTTCTGTGTCCATTTTGGGTAAAAACAAA
>NW_020328201.1:0-13168 GCF_001858045.2 Oreochromis niloticus | reverse complement strand
CAATAACCTCAGTTTGATCTGAATTAAGAAGCAGAAAGTTAGCGGCCATCCAGGTCTTTATGTCTTTAAGACATTCCTGCAGTTTAACTAATTGGTGTGTGTTACCTGCTTCATGGACAGATAGAGCTGGGTGTCATTGCATAGCAGTGAAAATGTATGCTATGTCTTCTAATGATGCTGCCTAAGGGAAGCATGTATAATGTAAACAGCATTTGTCCTAGCACCGAACCCTGTGGAACGCCATAATTGACCTTAGTGTGTGAGAGGACTCTCCATTTACATGAACAAATTGGAGTCTATTAGATAGATATGATACAAACCACTGCAGCGCAGTACCTGTAATACCTACAGCGTGCTCTAATCGCGCTAATAGATTATTATGGTCAACAGTATCGAACGCTGCACTGAGGTCTAGCAGGACAAGCACAGAGATGAGTCCACTGTCAGAGGCCATAAGAAGATCATTTGTAACCTTCACTAAAGCTGTTTCTGTGCTGTGATGAGCTCTGAAACCTGACTGAAACTCTTCAAATAAGCCATTCCTCTGCAGATGATCTGTTAGCTGTTTGACAACTACTCTTTCAAGGATGTTTGATATGAAAGGAAGGTTGGAGACTGGCCTATAATTAGCTAAGACTGCTGGGTCTAGGGATGGCTTTTTAAGTAAAGGCTTAACTACAGCCACCTTGAAGGCCTGTGGTACATAGCCGATTATTAGAGATAGGTTGATCATATTTAAGATTGAAGCATTAATTAATGGCAGGACTTCTTTGAGCAGTTTTGTAGGAATGGGGTCTAAAAGACACGTTGATGGTTTGGAGGAAGTAATTATTGAAGTTAACTCAGAAAGATCAATTGGAGAAAAAGAGTCTAATGAATATCAATGGTACTGAGAGTAGCTGTAGATAATATTACATCTGTGGGATGATTATTGGTAATTTTTCTCTAATGATTACAATTTTATTTGTGAAGAAGTTCATGAAGTCATTACTAGTTAACGTTAAAGGGATTGTTGGCTCAGTAGAGCTGACTTTTGTCAGCCTGGCTACAGTGCTGAAGAGAAACCTGGGGTTGTTCTTATTTTCTTCAATCAGTGATGAATAGTAAGATGTTCTGGCTTTGCGGAGGCTTTCTTATAAAGCAACAAACTATTTCTCCAGGCTAAATGATCATCTTCGAAATTTGTGACACGCCATTTCCTCTCCAGCTTACGAGTTATCTGCTTTAGGCTACGTGTTTGAGAATTATACCACGGAGTCAGGTACTTCTGATTTGAGACCTTAGTTTTCACCGGAGCTACAGTATCCAGAGTCGTACGTAGTGAGGAGGTAAATTATTAACAAGATGATCGACCTCTGTTGGAGTAGCGTTCAGATAGCTGCTCTGCTCTATGTTGGTACAGGGCATTGAAGATGATAACAGTGGGTGGATTATGTTCTTAAACTTAGTTACAGCACTTTCAGAAAGACATCTACTTTGATAAAGTCTACTCTCCACTGCTGTGTAATCAATTATTGTAAATGTAAATGTTATCAGGAAATGATCAGACAGGAGGTGGTTTTCAGGAAACACTGTTAAATCTTCAGTTTCTATGCCATATGTTAAAACAAGATCTAGGGTGTGATTAAAGTGGTGGGTGGGTTCTTTTACATTTTGAGAGAAGCCAATTGAGTCTAATAACAGATTAAATGCCATGTTGAGGCTGTCATTCTTAGCATCTACATGGATGTTAAAATCACCCACAATAATTATTTTATCTGAGCTGAGCACTAAATCAGATAAAAAGTCTGAGAAATCAGACAGAAACTCTGTGTAAGGCCCAGGTGGACGATAGATGATAAGAAGTAAGACTGGTTTCTGAGTTTTACAGCTGGGGTGGACGAGGCTAAGCATCAGGCTTTCAAATGAATTAAAAGTCTGTCTTGGTCTTTCGTTGATAAATAGGCTGGTGTGAAAAATTGCTGCCACACCGCCCCCTCGGCCTGTGCTTCGAGGTTTCTGGTAGTTAGAATGACTCGGGGGTGTTGATTCATTTAAACTAACATAATCATCCTGCTGCAACCAGGTTTCTGTAAGGCAGAGTAAATCGATTTGTTGATCAATTATTAAGTCATGTACTAACAGAGACTTGGAGGAGAGAGACCTAATATTTAATAATCCACATTTCACTGTTTTACTCTTTGGTTCAGATGTGGATACTGTATTGTTCTTTCTTTGTGATTTTTTATGTTTAAGTTGTTTATTGCTGGTTTTTAGTTTTTTTTTGTCTGTTTGGGAGCTGACACAGTCTCAATGGAGATGGGTTTTTGGGGGGTAGCAGGAGGAGAGAAGCTGCAGAGAGGCGTGTAAGACTGCAACTCTCCTTCCTGGTCCCAACTCTGGATAGTCATATTTTGGGGTTTAATAAATTGGTCCATATTTCTAGAAATGAGAGCTGCTCCATCCAAAGTGGGATGGATGCCGTCTCTCCTAACAAGACCAGGTTTCCTCCAGAAGGTTTGCCAATTATCTATGAAGCCCACATCGTTTTTCGGATTCTAAACTGACCGCAGGTGTGAATGTGAGTGTGGATGATTGTCTTTCTATGTTAACCCTGGACAGTTTAACTTGTACCCCTCACTTCATGGTAGCGCAATAAGTGGGAGAACACCTATTCCGACACCCATATCTTAGATTAAGCTAATAGTATTAGTGCGCTGTTATCAAAGGTTACCTATAGGTATATTCAAAACTTTACATAGAAGAGATAAGAGTGCGTGCGTATATGCTCACTTCTGACGATGATAATATGATAAGGTGTTATCTCATCTGTACTTGAAAGTACTTCAAACACCACATGCACATGCAATTTATCTGTGTGTCTAACGATCTATAAGTGAGCAAAGACAGTGTTATAAATATTTTGAGTCATTTCTATGCCTTGAAAGTACTTACTCAGTACTTACTCAGCGCACACACAGATATTATATTCAAAATCATAACGGTCACGCCTTCGATTTCTTACCGCTACTTTTCGTACAGCATCCAGGAAATGACGTAGACTGTTTCTACTGCATCATTTGCATTTTACATTCACTCTGTGGGCACATCTCCGCTAAAATCTCATATAAACCATTTCTACAACCACCAAACACAACGAAAACAAGCCATGATTAAAAGAGCAGTTACGTAAATGCACACAAGTCCACTAAACAAACAAAACTGAACCACAAATTCATCAGACCTCATGTAACCGGATAAAGAAAGGCTGGTTATCTTCCAGAGCTATCACCGATTCCAAACACCAAGCTTCACCGCGCTCTGACTAAAATTCACTGAAAGAGCCGCAAAAGAAGACCACAAAAACCACCACAGTTATCTAGAGAATCTAAAGAACAGCACAAATTCCAAAGCATGTAAAACACAGGAGCTGTGTCAAATGTTTCACTTGATTTATACGTTATTTATACCTCGAGCACCCTTTTTTCTTTCTTAATCATTTTTTTGTTTTTTTTCTCCTAATGTATTCCTTTTTTGTTTACCGACTTGTATTTGTATACATGAGTTGTAAAAGATGCTGCAAGCTGTGACATTTTTCCTGCCCTTTCTATAACTGCATTATTATGTATATTTGTTGTTTAGTTGTTCAACTTAAAAAAGTAAAAAAAGAAAAAATATTGGCTCAAAAAGTATTTTTAGGCCTGTTAATAAAATTAAATAATTTCTGCTGTTTAATACCTAAAAATTCAACTGACATGGTGTTCAATGTGTGCAAAATTGGGCCTTTTTGTTCAACGTCTGGATATTTATGTGTTGGCAGTGCTGTAATTTTTCACGGTTTCACTTTAGAAACATAAAACTTTGCACAGATGATGTTTATACTGAATTTCGGGAATTAAAGGTCTGCAGCTCAGACACAAGCATTTCACTACATGTTGTACCCTGTATGATTGTGTATGTGACAAATAAAGGTTGTTTGTTTCTTTGTTTGTTGTGAAATGTGAACTGAAGCATGTTTTTAAAAGGGTTATATGTTAAAAAATAAATAAAAAAATTTGGCGGGAATAAAATCTACTCACTTTTTCTGTGTTCCAGTCTCAGTAACTTTGACACAGTAATATCTGCTGCAATATTTACACCTCTGATGACATTTCACAAGTGTTAGCTTTCTTTTGATACCACGATTGTATACACAGAGTTTGTAATTGCACTCAATTAATTTGGGGCATTTCATTTTCGAGCAGGAAGCTCAGAAAACCCTTTGGGGCTCAGGTTAAAGAACTGGACCACTACAGGTTTTAGAAAACCCATCCAGAATAATTTTGTCCATCTGGCCCATATAGGGCATCAAAGGTCAAAACTTCTGTTGCCCTGTGGAGGTTAAGCGTGGGTTTGCCCTGCTCACACACTCCCGCCCACAACTACCCACTGTGAGCCCATGCAAGTAATAACGTTTTGGCACATTACTTATGATAAGAAGCCACCATGAGGGGAAATACAGTTGTGGAGAAGATGAAACCAAAGCACCTGTTTGATTACACTGTCAGAAATATGAGGCTGGGAGGAGGCGACTGATGCAAAGCCCCAGGGAAAAGGAAAGTTAACGATTTTTTCATTCCAAAAAATCATTTATACAGTTCAGTGGTCTACAGACAGACTGAAGAGAGAAACAAAGCTAGTATCGATCTGATACCAATACCAGTGCTGGTTTGTCAATATTATACAGTGGCTTGCGAAAGTATTCGGCCCCCTTGAACTTTTCCACATTTTGTCACATTACAGCCACAAACATGAATCAATTTTATTGGAATTCCACGTGAAAGACCAATACAGAGTGGTGCACACGTGAGAAGTGGAACGAAAATCATACATGATTCCAAACATTTTTTACAAATAAATAACTGAAATGTGGGGTGTGCGTAATTATTCAGCCCCTGAGTCAATACTTTGTAGAACCACCTTTTGCTGCAATTACAGCTGCCAGTCTTTTAGGGTATGTCTCTACCAGCTTTGCACATCTAGAGACTGAAATTCTTGCCCATTCTTCTTTGCAAAACAGCTCCAGCCCAGTCAGATTAGATGGACAGCGTTTGTGAACAGCAGTTTTCAGCAGGTTTGTGGCTCAGCTGCAGGGGAGGGGTGAAGCAGTGGGTTTCGGGCAGAATGTTTCCAGGCATGTAGTCTTGGAACATCTCCAGATGGATCGTGGATAAGGCCAGGGCCATAGGCACCGTTCATGCAATCCATGTAGAACTGCAAGGGACTTCCTGTTGACAGACAGAAAAGAGCGGTTAGTGACTTCCTTCCAAACTATTTTCTCCATGCACTTCATTCCCACGCATTTCTCCTGACCATATGCAGATACCTGGGATGTGGGTGCCATCGTATTTGATATCCATCTCATGCAGACCGGCCTCTGTGGGAGCGTACTTGTCAGCAACTGTGCCATCGTTGTTGTCTGTGATGTCAAGCTTAGCAACTTTGCCTGATGCCATTCGGACCTCACCTAAAGCAGAGGACAAAAACAATGACACACACACATCATTATGCTCAAACTATCTGTTTATTAAGTAGACTTGTTACCTGTGACCTCTCCTTTCTGGATGGTGAATGGAATCACCAGGTCAAATGGTCTCAGACTTGCCACATCCAGCCAGATCATTCCCATTGGTCGGTCTGTTGCCTGAGAGACACGCAAGTGCACACGTCAGATCACAGGTTGTTAAGAGATTGTGGCAACAGTTCTGGTTACAGCGACAACATGTCACAGACTAAATGAACACAGGAAATTAATACAGGACCTGTAACATCAGAAGGCTGTGGCTTCTTAACATTATGCAGCTCTGCTGAACTGTCCATGTGTTTCAGGCATCCCGTTTTTGACATGGAGAGAGAGAAATGAGAGAACGCACCCTCTCAGTGATGAAACACCTGCAATGAGAGACAGCAGACAATGATGCAGTCTGATGAAAGGAGACCATGTGTGCTATAGATGACAAAGGGACAACAGGGAGAAGCTGAACAAAAACTGAAGCTGAGAAGGCCGAGAGACCGGAGGCTGAGGTTTTAGATACCCAGGGCTGTTGGGGCATTTGGCTCTGTTGCATGAGCTGGTCTGACGGAGCTCCTTCCAGTACTTGGAGGGTGTAGGCAGGGATGATGGAGGGAATTGAGAGAGGGAAAAAGATAAGGCATTGGAGCGGATTAAAACGGCGTCAAAGTGATATAGCGAAACGGCTGCAGCCATCAGGACCAATCACAAAGCCTCTGTAGGGGAATGGATCTGTGCAATTTATGCAATTCCCTTCTCACATATACATTGAAACAGAGAAGGTAGGACTGACTAACAACCACAAGAGCTTTCTGAGACTGATTATATACTGATTTTGAGTATAAACACTAGCAAAATGCAAGTTTTGCTGCAGCAGATGTCATTGACTGCTTCAGGGCTCGCTCCCAGCAGCTGGACGGTGTCCTGGAGTAAAGAACTACATATCTAGCTGTTGTGACAGTATCAGGTCAGTTCATGTCTACATACTCACTGGCTAAGTTATGGTAGTGAAGGCTCACTGACTCTGTCTTCCACTACTCTCAGACACTGTGTCATATTTCAGAGGAGCCCAACAAACCACAGATCACTGAGCTGTCCTAACAAATCTCCAGCAATGATGCAACACGTAGGAAGACTGAGTTATAAAGACATGGCAATATTTCAACAAGGTCTTGAATTATGAGGCCCCGTCATATCTTAAACACATTAAGGTATCACATCACCCCGGTACAGCTCTTCACTCTCAGACTAGCTCTTTCTAAAAGTAGAATGGGAGGCAGAGCCTTCAGCTTTCAGGGCTCTGCTCTGAACCAGCTCCCAGTTTGGATTCAGGAGACAGACACCCTCTGTACTTTCAACATTACACTTACAACTTTCCTATTTGATAAAGCATATAGTCAGCCTTGGATCAGGTGACCCTGAACCCTCCCTTAGTTACACTGCAGTAAACCTCTTGTGTGGTTACTTATAGTTACCATTTATGTCTTTATAGTGAGGGTTAATAGTTACTTCCCAACCATTTATTCGTCTTCTATCACTTATTCATCTTCGAGAATGGAGATGTGCATGGCCCGGGAGTCCCTCTGCAAATCTCAACTCTTTGTTACAAACAGTTTTATAAAAGCAACCCCCATTGTAAACCCCATATGGTGTGTCATTAACCTAAGACACTGCGTGTGTGTGTGTGCCTTCCTGCTGGTCATAAAAGGGTCATCTCCTCTACACTCTGAATCTAATATAACCACCACTACAGTCTACAGCTGATATTCCACTGGCCCTTAGACAGACCTATTACCTCGGTCTTCAGTGTCATCGTCCTCTATTCCAATGCCTCTGCCAGTTCTTTCTGTTTGCGGTAATTCAGCAGGAATTGGCGAATGCTGAGGTCTTCCTGGTCACTGGAGCTTTGCCTGGAGCTGGCAGACGTACTGGTCCTGCTACAAGTGGAAGGAAACCACCTCGCTAAAGGAAAACAAGACAACAATATGAGCATAGGTTTGGTTACAATAAAATAAGTCAGTTAATCAAAATCAGTGTGACACAGACGCTGATGTTTTTGAAAAGAGCCCATCAGTAACATTTAATTCATACATTTTTACTGTGCGGGCTTGTAAAACTTCTGTATGAATATTATTATGAATATTAATTCTACAACAGAAAACCACTCAGCAATTAAACATCACGATGTATTAAATGTTTCCAAAGATACTGATAATTTGATAACGAGCAAATTATACATCCTGAAGTGTACTCCTTGATAGAAACTTTGAAAGGCACTGCAGAAAACATAAAGTTAAGCAACATAAAACATGTGGCAGAGCATGCAATGAGTCACATTTTCTTCCTTGTCCTCTTTGACTCCCAGTATACGTGAGACTCAAGCTGACATCACTGTTGAAATCTTACCCAGTGCCTTCATGAGCGCGTGCAGCGCGGAGCAGAAAAGAGCAGCTGTGCGCTCGTAGCTGAGATCCAGATCCTGAACCATGTCCCCGACCAGCAGGCTGCAGTCAGAGTGAGTCAACAGAACTGTCAACACCGGTGGAGCCTGGCCAACAAGACAGGATTATAATGAAATACAGTACAAGCTCAGGGCAGCACAGGCTTAAGCAGACCAAGGAGGAAATCGGGTAAACCCTCCAGCAGTTATTTCTGTGTCCATTTTGGGTAAAAACAAAAACACATCATAACTACCTGTAAATGCAGGCTGAGCCTCTGAAGGTTGAGTGATATGTCATTAAGCAGGTAGTCAGAGTTCTCATTGATCAGTTCCTTGAGGGAAGCGTATCCACAGACCTTATTGATGTTCCATATGGAGCTCAGCGCCGCCTGGCTGACCAGCAGCGTCTCCTCACCAGCTTTCTCCAGCACAGGATACAGCCAGGTCGTCAACAAGGGACGGAAATCGCGGCCCAGCGCCTGAGCACAGCAGGCCAAGGCCTCCGGTTGGATGCACAGCTGACAGATGTTGCTGTTGAGCTGGTGGATCGTGGATGCAGATCATTTTAGATGTTTCAGTAGCAGCCTGATGAAATTAGCTGTGTCGTTAACCCACTTCAGCCATCCAAACAGATGACCATCTAAGGTGAATTATGCAGATCACTAGCACAGTACACAGATTACCACTTCTGATTCCAGCCAGACTTGTTGTTACTTCATTCTAATCATGCAGTAACAACAAAGATTTATTCCTACTGGCTTTTTAAAATGTGCTTCTTCTATTCTAGAAAAACAAAAACATCTTATCACAGGGTTTGGTTTTTTTCAATGACATTTGTGTTGGCTGTGTCAGTTGCAGGCAAACATTTATCATTATTTTAAATCTATTTTTATGTTTTAGGATTTTGTAAACTGCCTTTTTTTATGTTTTTATGTTTTAGGATTTTGTAAAGTTTACAAAATCCTAAAACATAAAAACATTTTAAAAAAAGGCAGTTTACAATGTAAACTGCCTTTTTTAAATGTTAGATATTAGGAAATAGCTTAAAATTAGTGCATATTTAACTTGTTACACTGCCTTAATGTTGCCTGCATGGGATTTCCTCATCAGCATATGACTGTACCCTGGATGATGATATGTGAGGAGCTTGAACTTGATTCGCTAACAGAAACTAATTTAGCTAGCTTAGCACACATGTCTTGTGGCAAGATATATGCACCTAAATGCTTTAAGTCATTGGCTGTTCTGCCAAATTGCCACCAAGCTGCAACTTTGTGAGCTGACTGTTTGGCGATTTTTGTGTTTTAGACAACAAAAAGAAAAGAAAAAGATCTAGGATTCAGGCTTTTCCTTACCTGTGGTAGTGGCATAGAATGACGTCACTGACATTGGTTTAATATGAAAACAAACTTTGTCAAACCAAAAACAAACCAAAAACAGAAGAAGTGAGTCGGCGTGTCATCTTTACCGAGCACCATACATGTTTTGCAGACAAAAAAACAAGTATTGCCGAACAAAAGATAAATGTCCTTTTTTTCCTACTTTCGCCGGCTGGTCGTTTGGCGTAAGACGTAAGAAGTGGCGCTTTGAATCTGAGCGCCCGAGTTCGAATCCCTCACGGACTCGCTGCCACGACCATTGCTTGGGGGGCGGGAGAAGCCAAGTCGCTTCTCCCTTTTCCTGCTCTTGCCAACTCCTCCGCCTGCTCTCTTATTACCTTTTATTACCGCAAAATACCCATGCTTGTCAGCTCTTCATTCCTCAACTATTTGCTGCTTATTACTCCACCTTCCGCAACTTTCTCTCTTCAGGCTACCAACTCTGCCTTCATTTTTCACACTGTCTCCGACACTTTTACATCAAATTATTACCACCTAATAAGCACAGTGACAGAGGGACCCAGGCTTTTTTTCGGTAAGTTACATGTGTTTGTGTCCGTAACTACCGTCCTTAGCTAGGTCCTCAAATCTAGGCAGCTAAGATGACAACTGGGCTCTTCGGGGAAACTTGTTTTGTAAAGTTGGTTTAGCTAATCCGTAGAGGCCAATGAATTGACCGTGACTAAAGAAATGATGAGAAAAGCACTGGGTTGCTGTTGTTGCTCTCCGGTCACTGATGCTAGCTAAGAGGATGTAATAAAGGCAAGGTAGCAGAGATGAAAAAGGAGTGGTTGTTGATAAATAAGTGGAGAAAAAGGTGGGCAGGGAAAAAAAGCAGGTGTGAGTGTGTGAAATGTGTGAGTATTTGAGTGTAAAAATGTGTGGTCTCCTGCGAAAGGCTGGGTGCCCGATGTGCACCTTGCGCTCTTTAAATACAAGGATATTCCACGTTTTGCTCGCCCGTCATGTGGCCACATGTGGTGGGCTAGCAGGTTCATAACATAGAGGCTCAGGTTCGAGCCCTCGGCTCACCTGCCTCTCTATGTTTATCTGCTAGGGGGAGGTCCAGGCAGGGGTCTTGGAGTGAAAATTCCGAGGGATGAACCTTGTTCAGCCTGGACTTCCCCTGATTTTGATTTTTCTCTGTTTTTTCTTTTACCTGCCAGCAACAAACAGCCCAGCCTGATTTATGGGACCTCCTTCTTGTCATGGCTACCAAGGACCACTCTTCTTCTGCCAACAAGTCATTGCCTGACAAATAATTATTTCCTATGTTTCCCTATGGGGTTTTTTAATCTCCAATATCTTTACATATCTTGCTAGATAGACTTCCTCAACAGGGTTTACAAACGCCTTATCCTCTTTGTCCACTTCAAATAACTTTAAACAACTATTCTTAGATTTCTTGCAACATCTGCTGTCCTCTTGCACAGATTACGCTTTTTAAAAAACTAACAAACACTTTTTTTTAACGTCAACCCATTGTTGGAACTAGATAAATAAAGCATATATAAAAGTCACTACCAAAAACTCATTGCAGCTTCGACCTTGTTATAGGAATGTTGTTTGTGGCTCAAGATGACTTGATTTCATCCATGAAGGATACATTTGATATATGTTTTCACATATTATAGACCAACAAGTTATTATAGCAGTTTAAATACGAGCGATCGAAGCATGTGCTGATCAGCTTCAGTTTCTTCTCTGAAGTTGCTCTATTTCTTCAGGTTTCTCTCAGACCAAGATTGAATGTGATGACAAGGGTGATGGATGGTGTGACATGTGCTGCTGGCCCACAGAACCAGGTGAGTATGCTGTCCATGTGCTCTGCAACAATGAGGACATCCAACACTCTCAGTTAGATTAGTTTTCATGATTGTTGCCTCAAGACCTGAGATCATGGTGGTGGGCTTGTGATGGACACACTTTTCATGGCTGAAAGCTCTCCTGTAGAGGCTAAGCCCTCTCGATCAAACAACACACCTGCCGCTAACTACGTGTGTCTACCTTAAATATCTTTACAAACTCAAAATGTGACCTCTAGCACCAAACGCTTGCTGCAGTTCTTGGTGTCAGAGGTGACACACAAGGTATCGGGTTTTAGTGCAATTACTTTTTCATATAGGACCAAGTATGTTTGGATAGCTTTTACTTACTTTGTATTATGTGGGTTCTTATAAGACAAGGAAGCGTTCTTCTGGCTGTTATGCATCATATTAAATGGGAGAATGTGGATCGCTTCCCTTTCCGTGACAGGGTCCCCTGGGAGTTGCGTGACCTACGGTGGAGATCACATTCCCAAGAGCCCTTTCAGTGGCAGCGTGGCAGCCATGCTGGACCTTAGCAAGGTCAAGGTGACAGGCCTGGGAGACAGTATGTACCTCTGTCATTGTTCTTGTACATCCACACCTTCTGACACCAAGCCTCAGGCTACATAAAGCCTAGTGATAACCTATGAAACCATCATTTGCTTTTAAATGTTTGTCTAAGCATGAATGTTTTTACGATGGCTTTCCCCCCCACCTTGTACGGTTGCCAGTATATTGATGTTTTCATTTAATTTTTTAAAATGAATCTAAGCTTTTCGAGCAGATCAGAGGTGTCAGTGTATTTTCTTTGGTCTCTGTTCTGGCAGAGATAGCTGTTGGCAAAGACCAGCTCGTGCTGGTGTTTGTTTCTTCCTCCCCATTATCACCACAGCTTTATTCAAAGAAGGTGATCTGATCTTTTGGCTCGTCTGTCCAATAGTGTAGATTTCTGGTGAGTATCAGCTGCGCTGGGTATGTAAATCGGGCCATCCAGCTGCGGTACTGATCCGACGCCACTTGTGCCAAAAATCCGGACAAATGTCGTTTGATCATGGAGCAAATCTGAGCCAAATAGACTGATCATTTTTTTCACATGGCGTCTCATCAGAGGAAACTTTTCCTTTTCCAAGTTCCTGTAGAACTGTCAGAAAAATCCTGGAAGCGCTGTCTGAATTCTGTTTCGAGACATGTAATCACAGACACATATTTCCCTTTTTAGCAGAAGGTTGGCCTGTGGATAAGCAGTTCTGATCTTGGACAGTGTGGGGAACTGCACAACGTTGAAGTTGTGCTTGTGTCTTAAAGAGATTGACCTTCACACAAAATGCTTTCATGTGCGCATAAAGTTGTGGTACAAGCTGCTCTTTCCTTGTAGGCTCTTGTTCAGGGTGGTTAAATGATCAGCAAGATCAACTAAAAATGCAAGGTCTGCCAACCATAGAGGGTCATTCAGCTCATGAAGAGGTCGGTCCTTCTCTTTCAAAAATGGTCAATTTCTGACCTCAGGAGTAAAGACGCTTCAGCGGCGCCGCGGCTTAGCCAGCGCGCCTCCGAGTGGTAGAGTAGATCCCCATATTCAGCATCCACTTCAGAAGGAAAGCCTGAAATTCTCTGTGCTACAGTCTCTTGCTCGAATTATGTTGACACTTTTTACAATAGTGTTCATTACATCTCCAAGATTGACTGTCTTGGCACAAAGGGCTTCTTGGTGAACAGTACAGTGCATTTTAACAGCCTCACCTCCAGCCTCTTTCACCTCAGCGCACATCATAGACGCCATTCCTTTGTGTGCACCTGCCATAGCTGGAGCCCCGTTGTTGTATCTGCACACAGCTGTCCCATTTAAGTCCCATTTTGTCAGTTGAGTCTGACACAGCTTCAAAAGTATCCATACCCGTTGTTGTGCCTTTTAGACTCTTAAGATCGAGCAGCTCCTCTGTAACTCACGTCTTGCGATGAGTTGGGCCACCTCATAGCTGCTATTGGAGCCTTTTCCTGGACTTTTGAGCAC
>NW_020328200.1:0-17006 GCF_001858045.2 Oreochromis niloticus | reverse complement strand
CTTTCCTCACATCCTGCTGCACCACTGCCTGCTGTTTCAGCCCATCCACCACCCCAGCATCCACCTGTATGCTCCTGGAGTTTTATGAGTAACATATTTGCAGGGAGTGATCCACCCGAAGACCAGGCACCGAGCTCAAACTGTATTCTGCTGCTGTGATTAATCCGTGAAATTAACTTGGCTTTGTTGCATTTGATTCTTTTTTATTTTCTTTTACAAGTTGATTTCTGTTGTAATTTCTGGATAAAAGTAAAAGTATTACAATTTTTATATGAATAAATATAGTAAAAATGTCCTGTGTTTGGTTTTCTCAGCTGAAGCAGACCTAGATGCTGTTGTGAAGCCTGTCTACCCTACCTGAGCTCCAGACAACCCATCAGACTGCAAGAAGCCTGTTTAAGGTAAGTCTTTATAATAATGTAATATAAGACTTTTAGCCTTTAGCCCAAACTTTAGTAAATCAGTTTGTGGGCCTGATTTAAGTATCACCCTCACTCATTTTATCCCTTGAGAAAGGAACTTCCAGAAATACGCAGATGTAGTTCGGTGGTGGCTAAAACCAAGAGGAGCAGTTAACTTCAGGTTGCCACACCACAGAGCTAACTAGCAATAGCTAGCAATCCCAACTTGCAAAAGTGTTCCTAGCCAGGTAAAGAGCATAAAAAGTGAGGAATGACTGTGATGATGAGTTTATATGGCATATCATCACAGGTCAGTTGCCTTACAGGTGTGAATAGAAGTGTCTTCAGGACACGTAGGGCCGTGATATCCCAATACTGTGTGTACGAATCTGAAAGGAACTCATTTCACCTTACACTGGCAGCTGATGCAAAAGTGTGCACTGTGAACCTACAGTAAGTAAGGAACAGATGGAAGCTGTGAATAACAAAAGTAAATGACTAAAAATAGCTCAAATGCGTATGCAAGCAGCCTTTAATAACTCACATCATTCTGAATTATTGATCTAAGTGTTTGGGTAGCAACATAGCAGCCACAAGTAAAAACACATGCTTTAAGTATTTTCCTGCTTGGAGTGATTTAAAAAACAACCTGAAGGAAAGGCAGTGTTGAGTTAATGAGCTTATAGTTAAACTGTTGGTTCGCATGTTAAAGCCAGCAAACTGGTTCAGTCTTCACTTTGATCATAGAAGGTGTTTCCATACAATAGATATTACATACAAAGCAACACAGCTCAGAGCTATCCTGTTCCTGTGTTCTTTCCCTTCCTGCACAGTGTGTCCGACACTTAATCCAGGTGGGTCCAGACACCTTCTGGTTTACTCTCAATGAGCTGCACTGCCCGTCCTCTTACATCCCACACCACCCCGACCTCCAGCTGAACGGCACGGGCAGGCCGAGAGACGAGTTCTCGGACAACGTGTTCAAACTGCTCAAGGAGAGTTGGCTCCGTTACTGAGACAGTTAACCAGCCAGTCAGCTAATGAGCTGCTGCTTGATGAAATTGACTCACCTCACAAACGGACGGCTTATGAACCACGACTCCAACAGGTCAATTAGCTGAAAGAAAGTCTGTCAGCTGTGCCAAATAGTTGATCACCTAGCTCTGTGGAATCAGAGCTACTCTGTCATTTACAAATATTACTTAGTCATCACCTTGATTATCTAACCTCTAGCTCTGCTAGCCCACAATTAGTACTTACTGTACATTAAGATTAGGTGAAAATGGAGCGCTACTGATTATGTTTGATTAAAAGAAAAAACAAAAGTACCGTATCTGATATTTTGGCTCTTGCCTTATTTTCCCCAGAGGAATCACAGCAGATGAATCCAAACACATTTACATCATATGACCTTCTTGATGTAATCCTCTCATTTATCCAGGCTGGACCAGCAGTAAGAGTATACTAGCTTGGAAGCCCTGAGGGTGGCTGTCTCCTCCACCAAGGAGCCGCTAAAAAAATACATGAAAATGTTAAATATGGTTACAGCTGTTGATTGGGTTTTTGCTGAAGTTCAATTCAATTCAGTTTTATTTATATAGCGCCAAATCACAAACAGTCGCCTCAAGGCGCTTTATATTGTACAGTAGATCGTACAATAATAGATTCGAGAAAACCAACAATCATATGAACCCCCTATGAGCAAGACTTTGGCGACAGTGGGGAAGGAAAAACTCCCTTTTAACAGGGCCTGATTATTTAAGACTTGTATGTGAGGAGCAGGATTTTGAATTCATCTGGATTTAACAGGAAGCCAATGAAGGGAAGCCAAAACAGGAGAAATCTGCTCTCTTTCTAGTCCCCGTCAGTACTCTTGCTGCAGCATTTTGGATTAACTGAAGGCTTTTCAGCGAGTTTTTGGACTTCCTGATAATAAAGAATTACAGTAGTCCAGCCTGGAAGTAATGAATGCATGAACTAGTTTTTCAGCATCACTCCGAGACAGGATATTTCTAATTTTAGAGATGTGCGCAAACGGAAGAAAGCAGTCTTACATATTTGTTAATATGTGCGTAGAGGACATGTCCTGGTCAAAATGACTCCAAGGTTCCTCACAGCGTTACTGGGAGCCAAGGTAATGCCATCCAGAGTAAGAATCTGCTAGATACCTATTTCTAAGATTTTCAGGGCCGAGTAAATAACTCAGTTTGATCTGAATTAAGAAGCAGAAAGTTAGCGGCATCCAGGTCTTTATGTCTTTAAGACATTCCTGCAGTTTAACTAATTGGTGTGTGTTACTGGCTTCATGGACAGATAGAGCTGGGTGTCATCTGCATAGCAGTGAAAATGTATGCTATGTCTTCTAATGATGCTGCCTAAGGGAAGCATGTATAATGTAAACAGCATTTGTCCTAGCACCGAACCCTGTGGAACGCCATAATGACCTTAGTGTGTGGAGAGATCTCCATTTACATGAACAAATGGAGTCTATTAGATAGATATGATACAACCACTGCAGCGCAGTACCTGTAATACCTACAGCGTGCTCTAATCGCGCTAATAGATTATTATGGTCAACAGTATCGAACGCTGCACTGAGGTCTAGCAGGACAAGCACAGAGATGAGTCCACTGTCAGAGGCCATAAGAAGATCATTTGTAACTCACTAAGCTGTTTCTGTGCTGTGATGAGCTCTGAAACCTGACTGAAACCTTCAAATAGCCATTCCTCTGCAGATGATCTGTTAGCTGTTTGACAATACTCTTTCAAGGATGTTTGATATGAAAGGAAGGTTGGAGACTGGCCTATAATTAGCTAAGACTGCGGGTCTAGGGATGGCTTTTTAAGTAAGGCTTAACTACAGCACCTTGAAGGCCTGTGGTACATAGCCGATTATTAGAGATAGGTTGATCATATTTAAGATTGAAGCATTAATTAATGGCAGACTTCTTTGAGCAGTTTTGTAGGAATGGGGTCTAAAAGACACGTTGATGGTTTGGAGGAAGTAATTATTGAAGTTAACTCAGAAGATCATTGGAGAAAAGAGTCTAAATGAATATCAATGGTACTGAGAGTAGCTGTAGATATATACATCTGTGGGATGATTATGGTAATTTTTTCTCTAATGATTACAATTTATTTGTGAAGAAGTTCATGAAGTCATTACTATTAACGTTAAGGGATTGTTGGCTCAGTAGAGCTGACTTTTTGTCAGCCTGGCTACAGTGCTGAAGAGAAACCTGGGTTGTTCTTATTTTCTTCATCAGTGATGAATAGTAAGATGTTCTGGCTTTGCGGAGGGCTTTCTTAAAGCAACAAACTATTTCCCAGGCTAAATGATCATCTTCGAATTTGTGAACGCCATTTCTCTCCAGCTTACGAGTTATCTGCTTTAGGCTACGTGTTTGAGAATTATACCACGGAGTCAGGTACTTCTGATTTGAGACCTTAGTTTTCACCGGAGCTACAGTATCCAGAGTCGTACGTAGTGAGGAGGTAAAATTATTAACAAGATGATCGACCTCTGTTGGAGTAGCGTTCAGATAGCTGCTCTGCTCTATGTTGGTACAGGGCATTGAAGATGATAACAGTGGGTGGATTATGTTCTTAAACTTAGTTACAGCACTTCAGAAAGACATCTACTTTGATAAGTCTACTCTCCACTGCTGTGTAATCAATTATTGTAATGTAAATGTTATCAGGAAATGATCAGACAGGAGGTGGTTTTCAGGAAACACTGTTAAATCTTCAGTTCTATGCATATGTTAAACAAGATCTAGGGTGTGATTAAAGTGGTGGGTGGGTTCTTTACATTTTGAGAGAAGCCAATTGAGTCTAATAACAGATTAAATGCCATGTTGAGGCTGTCATTCTTAGCATCTACATGGATGTTAAAATCACCCACAATAATTATTTTATCTGAGCTGAGCACTAAATCAGATAAAAAGTCTGAGAAATCAGACAGAAACTCTGTGTAAGGCCCAGGTGGACGATAGATGATAAGAAGTAAGACTGGTTTCTGAGTTTTACAGCTGGGGTGGACGAGGCTAGCATCAGGCTTTCAAATGAATTAAAGTCTGTCTTGGTCTTTCGTTGATAAATAGGCTGGTGTGAAAAATTGCTGCCACACCGCCCCCTCGGCCTGTGCTTCGAGGTTTCTGGTAGTTAGAATGACTCGGGGTGTTGATTCATTTAAACTAACATAATCATCCTGCTGCAACCAGGTTTCTGTAAGGCAGAGTAAATCGATTTGTTGATCAATTATTAGTCATGTACTAACAGAGACTTGGAGGAGAGAGACCTAATATTTAATAATCCACATTTCACTGTTTTACTCTTTGGTTCAGATGTGGATACTGTATTGTTCTTTCTTTGTGATTTTTTGTTTAAGTTGTTTATTGCTGGTTTTTAGTTTGTTTTTTGTCTGTTGGGAGCTGACACAGTCTCAATGGAGATGGGTTTTTGGGGGGTAGCAGGAGGAGAGAAGCTGCAGAGAGGCGTGTAAGACTGCAACTTCCTTCCTGGTCCCAACTCTGGATAGTCATATTTTTGGGGTTAATAAATTGGTCCTATTTCTAGAAATGAGAGCTGCTCATCCAAAGTGGGATGGATGCCGTCTCTCCTAACAAGACCAGGTTTCCTCCAGAAGGTTTGCCAATTTCTATGAAGCCCACATCGTTTTTCGGATTCTAAACTGACCGCAGGTGTGAATGTGAGTGTGGATGATTGTCTTTCTATGTTAACCCTGGACAGTTTAACTTGTACCCCTCACTTCATGGTAGCGCAATAAGTGGGAGAACACCTATTCCGACACCCATATCTTAGATTAAGCTAATAGTATTAGTGCGCTGTTATCAAAGGTTACTGGATTATAGGTATATTCAAACTTTACATAGAAGAGATAAGAGTGCGTGCGTATATGCTCACTTCTGACGATGATAATATGATAAGGTGTTATCTCATCTGTACTTGAAAGTACTTCAAACACCACATGCACATGCAATCTTATCTGTGTGTCTAACGATCTATAAGTGAGCAAAGACAGTGTTATAATATTTTGAGTCATTTCTATGCCTTGAAAGTACTTACTCAGTACTTACTCAGCGCACACACAGATATTATATTCAAATCATAACGGTCACGCCTTCGATTTCTTACCGCTACTTTTCGTACAGCATCCAGGAAATGACGTAGACTGTTTCTACTGCATCATTGCATTTTACATTCACTCTGTGGGCACATCTCCGCTAAAATCTCATATAAACCATTTCTACAACCACCAAACACAACGAAAACAAGCCATGATTAAAAGAGCAGTTACGTAAATGCACACAAGTCCACTAAACAAACAAACTGAACCACAATTCATCAGACCTCATGTAACCGGATAAAGAAGGCTGGTTATCTTCCAGAGCTATCACCGATTCCAACACCAAGCTTCACCGCGCTCTGACTAAAATTCACTGAAGAGCCGCAAAAGAAGACCACAAAACCACCACAGTTATCTAGAGAATCTAAGAACAGCACAAATTCCAAAGCATGTAAAACACAGGAGCTGTGTCAAATGTTTCACTTGATTTATACGTTATTTATACCTCGAGCACCCTTTTTCTTTCTTAATCATTTTTTTTTTTTTTTTCTCCTAATGTATTCCTTTTTTGTTTACCGACTTGTATTTGTATACATGAGTTGTAAAAGATGCTGCAAGCTGTGACATTTTCCTGCCCTTTCTATAACTGCATTATTATGTATATTTGTTGTTTAGTTGTTCAACTTAAAAAAGTAAAAAAGAAAAAATATTGGCTCAAAAGTATTTTTAGGCCTGTTAATAAAATTAAATAATTTCTGCTGTTTAATACCTAAAAATTCAACTGACATGGTGTTCAATGTGTGCAAATTGGGCCTTTTTGTTCAACGTCTGGATATTTATGTGTTGGCAGTGCTGTAATTTTTCACGGTTTCACTTTAGAAACATAAAACTTTGCACAGATGATGTTTATACTGAATTTCGGGAATTAAAGGTCTGCAGCTCAGACACAAGCATTTCACTACATGTTGTACCTGTATGATTGTGTATGTGACAAATAAAGGTTGTTTGTTTCTTTGTTGTTGTGAAATGTGAACTGAGCATGTTTTTAAAAGGGTTATATGTTAAAAAAATAAAAAAAAATTTGGCGGGAATAAATCTACTCACTTTTTCTGTGTTCCAGTCTCAGTAACTTTGACACAGTAATATCTGCTGCAATATTACACCTCTGATGACATTTCACAGTGTTAGCTTTCTTTTGATACCACGATTGTATACACAGAGTTTGTAATTGCACTCAATTAATTTGGGGCATTTCATTTCGAGCAGGAAGCTCAGAAAACCCTTTGGGGCTCAGGTTAAAGAACTGGACCACTACAGGTTTTAGAAACCCATCCAGAATAATTTTGTCCATCTGGGCCCATATAGGGGCATCAAGGTCAAAACTTCTGTTGCCCTGTGGAGGTTAAGCGTGGTTTGCCCTGCTCACACACTCCCGCCCACAACTACCCACTGTGAGCCCATGCAAGTAATAACGTTTTGGCACATTACTTATGATAAGAAGCCACCATGAGGGGAAATACAGTTGTGGAGAAGATGAAACCAAAGCACCTGTTTGATTACACTGTCAGAAATATGAGGCTGGGAGGAGGCGACTGATGCAAAGCCCAGGGAAAGGAAAGTTAACGATTTTTCATTCCAAAAATCATTTATACAGTTCAGTGGTCTACAGACAGACTGAAGAGAGAAACAAGCTAGTATCGATCTGATACCAATACCAGTGCTGGTTTGTCAATATTATACAGTGCTTGCGAAAGTATTCGGCCCCCTTGAACTTTTCCACATTTTGTCACATTACAGCCACAAACATGAATCAATTTTATTGGAATTCCACGTGAAAGACCAATACAGAGTGGTGCACACGTGAGAAGTGGAACGAAATCATACATGATTCCAAACATTTTTTACAAATAAATAACTGAAATGTGGGGTGTGCGTAATTATTCAGCCCCTGAGTCAATACTTTGTAGAACACCTTTTGCTGCATTACAGCTGCCAGTCTTTTAGGGTATGTCTCTACCAGCTTTGCACATCTAGAGACTGAAATTCTTGCCCATTCTTCTTTGCAAAACAGCTCCAGCCCAGTCAGATTAGATGGACAGCGTTTGTGAACAGCAGTTTTCAGCAGGTTTGTGGCTCAGCTGCAGGGAGGGGTGAAGCAGTGGGTTTCGGGCAGAATGTTTCCAGGCATGTAGTCTTGGAACATCTCCAGATGGATCGTGGATAAGGCCAGGGCCATAGGCACCGTTCATGCAATCCATGTAGAACTGCAAGGGACTTCCTGTTGACAGACAGAAAAGAGCGGTTAGTGACTTCCTTCCAAACTATTTTCTCCATGCACTTCATTCCCACGCATTTCTCCTGACCATATGCAGATACCTGGGATGTGGGTGCCATCGTATTGATATCCATCTCATGCAGACCGGCCTCTGTGGGAGCGTACTTGTCAGCAACTGTGCCATCGTTGTTGTCTGTGATGTCAAGCTTAGCAACTTTGCCTGATGCCATTCGGACCTCACCTAAAGCAGAGGACAAAACAATGACACACACACATCATTATGCTCAAACTATCTGTTTATTAAGTAGACTTGTTACTGTGACCTCTCCTTTCTGGATGGTGAATGGAATCACCAGTCAAATGGTCTCAGACTTGCCACATCCAGCCAGATCATTCCCATTGGTCGGTCTGTTGCCTGAGAGACACGCAAGTGCACACGTCAGATCACAGGTTGTTAAGAGATTGTGGCAACAGTTCTGGTTACAGCGACAACATGTCACAGACTAAATGAACACAGGAAATTAATACAGGACTGTAACATCAGAAGGCTGTGGCTTCTTAACATTATGCAGCTCTGCTGAACTGTCCATGTGTTTCAGGCATCCCGTTTTTGACATGGAGAGAGAGAAATGAGAGACGCACCCTCTCAGTGATGAAACACCTGCAATGAGAGACAGCAGACAATGATGCAGTCTGATGAAAGGAGACCATGTGTGCTATAGATGAAAAGGGACAACAGGGAGAAGCTGAACAAAAACTGAAGCTGAGAAGGCCGAGAGACCGGAGCTGAGGTTTTAGATACCCAGGGCTGTTGGGGCATTTGGCTCTGTTGCATGAGCTGGTCTGACGGAGCTCCTTCCAGTACTTGGAGGGTGTAGGCAGGGATGATGAGGGAATTGAGAGAGGGAAAAGATAAGGCATTGGAGCGGATTAAAACGGCGTCAAAGTGATATAGCGAAACGGCTGCAGCCATCAGGACCAATCACAAAGCCTCTGTAGGGAATGGATCTGTGCAATTTATGCAATTCCCTTCTCACATATACATTGAAACAGAGAAGGTAGGACTGACTAACAACCACAAGAGCTTTCTGAGACTGATTATATACTGATTTTGAGTATAACACTAGCAAAATGCAAGTTTTGCTGCAGCAGATGTCATTGACTGCTTCAGGGCTCGCTCCCAGCAGCTGGACGGTGTCCTGGAGTAAAGAACTACATATCTAGCTGTTGTGACAGTATCAGGTCAGTTCATGTCTACATACTCACTGGCTAAGTTATGGTAGTGAAGGCTCACTGACTCTGTCTTCCACTACTCTCAGACACTGTGTCATATTTCAGAGGAGCCCAACAAACCACAGATCACTGAGCTGTCCTAACAATCTCCAGCATGATGCAACACGTAGGAAGACTGAGTTATAAAGACATGGCAATATTTCAACAAGGTCTTGAATTATGAGGCCCCGTCATATCTTAACACATTAAGGTATCACATCACCCCGGTACAGCTCTTCACTCTCAGACTAGCTCTTTCTAAAAGTAGAATGGGAGGCAGAGCCTTCAGCTTTCAGGGCTCTGCTCTGAACCAGCTCCCAGTTTGGATTCAGGAGACAGACACCCTCTGTACTTTCAACATTACACTTACAACTTTCCTATTTGATAAAGCATATAGTCAGCCTTGGATCAGGTGACCCTGACCCTCCCTTAGTTACACTGCAGTAACCTCTTGTGTGGTTACTTATAGTTACCATTTATGTCTTTATAGTGAGGGTTAATAGTTACTTCCCAACCATTTATTCGTCTTCTATCACTTATTCATCTTCGAGAATGGAGATGTGCATGGCCCGGGAGTCCCTCTGCAAATCTCAACTCTTTGTTACAAACAGTTTTATAAAAGCAACCCCCCATTGTAAACCCCATATGGTGTGTCATTAACCTAGACACTGCGTGTGTGTGTGCCTTCCTGCTGGTCATAAAAGGGTCATCTCCTCTACACTCTGAATCTAATATAACCACCACTACAGTCTACAGCTGATATTCCACTGGCCCTTAGACAGACCTATTACCTCGGTCTTCAGTGTCATCGTCCTCTATTCCAATGCCTCTGCCAGTTCTTTCTGTTTGCGGTAATTCAGCAGGAATTGGCGAATGCTGAGGTCTTCCTGGTCACTGGAGCTTTGCCTGGAGCTGGCAGACGTACTGGTCCTGCTACAAGTGGAAGGAAACCACCTCGCTAAAGGAAAAACAAGACAACAATATGAGCATAGGTTTGGTTACAATAAATAAGTCAGTTAATCAAAATCAGTGTGACACAGACGCTGATGTTTTTGAAAAGAGCCCATCAGTAACATTTAATTCATACATTTTTACTGTGCGGGCTTGTAAAACTTCTGTATGAATATTATTATGAATATTAATTCTACAACAGAAAACCACTCAGCAATTAAACATCACGATGTATTAAATGTTTCCAAGATACTGATATTTGATAACGAGCAAATTATACATCTGAAGTGTACTCCTTGATAGAAACTTTGAAAGGCACTGCAGAAAACATAAAGTTAAGCACATAAACATGTGGCAGAGCATGCAATGAGTCACATTTTCTTCCTTGTCCTCTTTGACTCCAGTATACGTGAGACTCAAGCTGACATCACTGTTGAATCTTACCCAGTGCCTTCATGACGCGTGCAGCGCGGAGCAGAAAAGAGCAGCTGTGCGCTCGTAGCTGAGATCCAGATCCTGAACCATGTCCCCGACCAGCAGGCTGCAGTCAGAGTGAGTCAACAGAACTGTCAACACCGGTGGAGCCTGGCCAACAAGACAGGATTATAATGAAATACAGTACAAGCTCAGGGCAGCACAGGCTTAAGCAGACCAAGGAGGAAATCGGGTAACCCTCCAGCAGTTATTTCTGTGTCCATTTTGGGTAAAAACAAAAAACACATCATAACTACCTGTAAATGCAGGCTGAGCCTCTGAAGGTTGAGTGATATGTCATTAAGCAGGTAGTCAGAGTTCTCATTGATCAGTTCCTTGAGGGAAGCGTATCCACAGACCTTATTGATGTTCCATATGGAGCTCAGCGCCGCCTGGCTGACCAGCAGCGTCTCCTCACCAGCTTTCTCCAGCACAGGATACAGCCAGGTCGTCAACAAGGGACGGAAATCGCGGCCCAGCGCCTGAGCACAGAGCCAAGCCTCCGGTTGGATGCACAGCTGACAGATGTTGCTGTTGAGCTGGTGGATCGTGGATGCAGATCATTTTAGATGTTTCAGTAGCAGCCTGATGAAATTAGCTGTGTCGTTAACCCACTTCAGCCATCCAAACAGATGACCATCTAAGGTGAATTATGCAGATCACTAGCACAGTACACAGATTACCACTTCTGATTCCAGCCAGACTTGTTGTTACTTCATTCTATCATGCAGTAAAACAAGATTTATTCCTACTGCTTTTTAAATGTGCTTCTTCTATTCTAGAAAACAAAACATCTTATCACAGGGTTTGGTTTTTTCAATGACATTTGTGTTGGCTGTGTCAGTTGCAGGCAACATTTATCATTTTAAATCTATTTTTATGTTTTAGGATTTTGTAACTGCCTTTTTTTTGTTTTTATGTTTAGGATTTTGTAAAGTTTACAAATCCTAAACATAAAAACATTTTAAAAAAGGCAGTTTACAATGTAACTGCCTTTTTAAATGTTAGATTTAGGAAATAGCTTAAATTAGTGCATATTTACTTGTTACACTGCCTTAATGTGCCTGCATGGGATTTCTATCAGCATATGACTGTCCTGGATGATGATATGTGAGGAGCTTGAATTGATTCGCTAACAGAACTATTTAGCTGCTTAGCAACATGTCTTGTGGCAGATATATGCACCTAAATGCTTTAAGTCATTGGCTGTTCTGCCAAATGCCACCAAGCTGCACTTTGTGAGCTGACTGTTTGGCGTTTTGTGTTTTAGACAACAAAAAGAAAGAAAAGATCTAGGATTCAGGCTTTTCCTTACTGTGGTAGTGGCATAGAATGACGTCACTGACATTGGTTTAATATGAAAACAACTTGTCAAACCAAAAAAACCAAAACAGAAGAGTGAGTCGGCGTGTCATCTTTACCGACCATACATGTTTTGCAGACAAAAAACAAGTATTGCCGAACAAAGATAAATGTCCTTTTTTTCCTACTTTCGCCGGCTGGTCGTTTGGCGTAAGACGTAAGAAGTGGCGCTTTGAATCTGAGCGCCCGAGTTCGAATCCCTCACGGACTCGCTGCCACGACCATTGCTTGGGGGGCGGGGAGAAGCCAAGTCGCTTCTCCCTTTTCCTGCTCTTGCCAACTCTCCGCCTGCTTCTATTACCTTTTATTACCGCAAATACCCATGCTTGTCAGCTCTTCATTCCTAACTATTTGCTGCTTATTACTCACCTTCCGCAACTTTCTCTCTTCAGGCTACCAACTCTGCCTTCATTTTTTCACACTGTCTCCGACTTTACATCAAATATTACCACCTAATAGCACAGTGACAGAGGGACCCCAGGCTTTTTTTCGGTAAGTTACATGTGTTTGTGTCCGTAACTACCGTCCTTAGCTAGGTCCTCAATCTAGGCAGCTAAGATGACAACTGGCTCTTCGGGAAACTTGTTTGTAAAGTTGGTTTAGCTAATCCGTAGAGGCCATGATTGACCGTGACTAAAGAAATGATGAGAAAAGCACTGGGTTGCTGTTGTTGCTCTCCGGTCACTGATGCTAGCTAAGAGGATGTAATAAAGGCAAGGTAGCAGAGATGAAAAGGAGTGGTTGTTGATAATAAGTGGAGAAAAAGGTGGGCAGGGAAAAAAGCAGGTGTGAGTGTGTGAATGTGGTGAGTATTTGAGTGTAAAATGTGTGGTCTCTGCGAAAGGCTGGGTGCCCGATGTGCACCTTGCGCTCTTTAAATACAAGGATATTCCACGTTTGCTCGCCCGTCATGTGGCCAATGTGTGGGCTAGCAGGTTCATAACATAGAGGCTCAGGTTCGAGCCCTCGGCTCACCTGCCTCTCTATGTTTATCTGCTAGGGGAGGTCCAGGCAGGGGTCTTGGAGTGAAATTCCGAGGATGAACTTGTTCAGCCTGGACTTCCCCTGATTTTGATTTTCTCTGTTTTTCTTTTACCTGCCAGCAACAAACAGCCCAGCCTGATTTATGGGACTCCTTCTGTCATGGCTACCAAGGACCACTCTTCTTCTGCCAACAAGTCATTGCCTGACAATAATTATTTCCTATGTTTCCTATGGGTTTTTAATCTCCAATATCTTTACATATCTTGCTAGATAGACTTCCCTCAACAGGGTTTACAACGCCTTATCCTCTTGTCCACTTCAAATAACTTTAAACAACTTCTTAGATTTCTTGCAACATCTGCTGTCCTCTTGCACAGATTACGCTTTTAAAAATAACAAACACTTTTTTTAACGTCAACCCATTGTTGGAACTAGATAAATAAGCATATATAAAGTCACTACCAAAAACTCATTGCAGCTTCGACCTTGTTATGGAATGTTGTTTGTGGCTCAAATGACTTGATTCATCCATGAAGGATACATTTGATATATGTTTTCACATTTATAGACCAAAAGTTATTATAGCGTTTAAATACGAGCGATCGGAAGCATGTGCTGATCAGCTTCAGTTTCTTCTCTGAGTTGCTCTATTTCTCTCAGGTTTCTTCGACCAAGATTGAATGTGATGACAAGGGTGATGGATGGTGTGACATGTGCTGCTGGCCACAAACCAGGTGAGTATGCTGTCATGTGCTCTGCAACAATGAGGACATCCACACTTCAGTTAAGATTAGTTTTCATGATTGTTGCCTCAGACCTGAGATCATGGTGGTGGGCTTGTGATGGACACACTTTTCATGGCTGAAAGCTCTCCTGTAGAGGCTAAGCCTCTCGATCACAACACACTGCCGCTAACTACGTTGTCTACCTTAATATCTTTACAACTCAATGTGCCTCTAGCACCAACGCTTGCTGCAGTTTTGGTGTCAGAGTGACACACAAGGATCGGTTTTAGGTGCAATTACTTTTTCATTAGGACCAAGTATGTTTGATAGCTTTACTTACTTTGTATTATGTGGGTTCTTATAAGACAAGGAGCGTTCTTCTGGCTGTTATGCATCATATTAATGGGAGAATGTGGATCGCTTCCTTTCCGTGACAGGGTCCCTGGGAGTTGCGTGACCTACGGTGGAGATCACATTCCCAAGAGCCCTTTCAGTGGCAGCGTGGCAGCCATGCTGGACCTTAGCAGTCAGGTGACAGGCCTGGGAGACAGTATGTACCTCTGTCATTGTTCTTGTACATCCACACCTTTGACCAAGCCTCAGGCTACTAAAGCCTAGTGATAACCTATGAAACCATCATTTGCTTTTAAATGTTTGTCTAGCATGAATGTTTTTACGATGGCTTTCCCCCACTTGTACGGTTGCCAGTATATTGATGTTTTCATTTAATTTTTAAAATGAATCTAAGCTTTTCGAGCAGATCAGAGGTGTCAGTGTATTTTCTTGGTCTCTGTTCTGGCAGAATAGCTGTTGGCAAAGACCAGCTCGTTGCTGGTGTTTGTTTCTTCCTCCCATTATACCACAGCTTTATTCAAGAAGGTGATCTGATCTTTGGCTCGTCTGTCCATAGTGTAGATTTCTGGTGAGTATCAGCTGCGTGGGTATGTAATCGGGCCATCCAGCTGCGGTAACTGATCCGACGCCACTTGTGCCAAATCGGACAAATGCGTTTGATCATGGAGCAAATCTGAGCCAATAGACTGATATTTTTTTCACATGGCGTCATCAGAGGAAACTTTTCCTTTTCCAGTTCTGTAGAACTGTCAGAAAAATCCTGGAAGCGCTGTCTGATTCTGTTTCGAGACATGTATCACAGACACATATTTCCCTTTTTAGCAGAAAGGTTGGCTGTGGATAAGCAGTTCTGATCTTGGACAGTGTGGGAACTGCACAACGTTGAAGTTGTGCAGTTGTGTCTTAAAGAGATTGACCTTCACACAAAATGCTTTCATGTGCGCATAAAGTTGTGGTACAAGCTGCTCTTTCCCTTGTAGGCTCTTGTTCAGGGTGGTTAAATGATCAGCAAGATCAACTAAAAATGCAAGGTCTGCCAACCATAGAGGGTCATTCAGCTCATGAAGAGGTCGGTCCTTCTCTTTCAAAAATGGTCAATTTCTGACCTCAGGAGTAAAGACGCTTCAGCCGGCGCCGCGGCTTAGCCAGCGCGCCTCCGAGTGGTAGAGTAGATCCCCATATTCAGCATCCACTTCAGAAAGGAAAGCCTGAAATTCTCTGTGCTACAGTCCTCTTGCTCGAATTATGTTGACACTTTTTACAATAGTGTTCATTACATCTCCAAGATTGACTGTCTTGGCACAAAGGGCTTCTTGGTGAACAGTACAGTGCATTTTAACAGCCTCACCTCCAGCCTCTTTCACCTCAGCGCACATCATAGACGCCATTCCTTTGTGTGCACCTGCCATAGCTGGAGCCCCGTCTGTTGTATCTGCACACAGCTTGTCCCATTTAAGTCCCATTTTGTCAGTTGAGTCTGACACAGCTTCAAAAGTATCCATACCCGTTGTTGTGCCTTTTAGACTCTTAAGATCGAGCAGCTCCTCTGTAACTCCACGTCTTGCGATGAGTTGGGCCACCTCATAGCTGCTATTGGAGCCTTTTCCTGGACTTTTTGAGCACAAAAAAATACTGTTGCTGACCCTGCAGGACAGCTACTATTTACTTTACTTTCTGCTCTCGCTCAGCACCAGTGTAGGATGCATAGACCTGATGTTTTTTCATAATGACGTCGTACATTATACTCTTTCATAACTGCCACAGTTTCAGTGCAGATAAAACAGACACTTCCCCTTGAATTCTTTGAAGAAATATTCACTCTCCCACCGTGTCTGAAATTTTCTGCACTCACTTTCTACCTTTCGCTTCTTTGGTTCTGCCATGTTTAGTAACTTGGGGTAAATTTCTTCTAGGATTGTCCTTTTTGGTGGAGCAACTGCCTTGATCAACAGTAGCTTCCCCTGGTGTTAAAACTAAGAAGTGCAATACACTCAAGCAAAAGTTGAAGTGCGGGCCATATTCTATTCTATTTATAACATTTCTTGCGGGCCAATTAAAATGGGCCGCGGGCCGTAGTTTGGACACCCCTGCTATAGACATTAGCACACACTCCAACAGGTTTTCATCCTCTAGAGTCACTTGGATGACAATGAAAACACTACGTCCAGATAAACTCCGTGTATATAGTGTATTATCTTACAAAAAATACAAACAAATATAAAATAAGTATTTTATTTTCTAAATGTAATGCTTCCTTTTAGGAGGAAGGTGGAGGAGCAGCTCCAGCAGAGCAACACCAGAGGTGTGTGGAGAGGACGAACACCATCACTGGACGGAGCACTGTGAGCGGAGGGGGTCCAGAGTCTGGAGACCAGGTTCTGGCTAACAGATTGAACCAGTTGTTTAACAGGTTTGATTCAGTAGCACTTCCCTCCCCCATCCACCAGAGCTCGTCACACCTCTCTGCAACCCCCCATAGCACCGGGACATGAAATGCACCTCACCTGTCCCCCTTTTCCTTTTCCTTCAACCACTCTACTGGGTCTAAGTCGTCTCCACCTGCTACGGCGGCTGAGATCCTTTGGGTGAAATAAACCTCATGAGGAATGATTTGAGTTTCAACGGGAATTCTATTTACAGATTAAGGGTACGGCAATGGGGAAAAACTTTGCCCCAGCCTATGCCAACATCTTCATGCAGAGTGGGAGACCTCTGCATTGGAGAAATGTGTTAAAAAGCCATTATATTATTATCGATTCTTGGATGATATCTGGGGGATTTGGCAACATCCTGAGCGAGACTTTGAGGTGTTTTTGAGGACTCTTAATGACCAAAATGCTTCCATCAAACTGAAATCCACCATTAATAAATCCTCAATTGATTTTTTAGACACAACTACATTTAAGGGCCCAAATTTCCCAAATGACCACAAATTAGATGTTAAAGTCTTTTTCAAACCTACAGATACACATGCCTTACTGTTCAGAACAAGTTTTCACCAAAACACACATTTGCAGGGATAATTAAATCCCAATTACTGAGATTTCACAGGATCTGCACTCAACAGAGTGATTTGGGGGAAGCTGTCAAGATTTATTCTCAGCTCTCTCCACTAGGGG
>NW_020328199.1:0-11431 GCF_001858045.2 Oreochromis niloticus | reverse complement strand
TTCTGTGTCCATTTTGGGTAAAAACAAAAAACACATCATAACTACCTGTAAATGCAGGCTGAGCCTCTGAAGGTTGAGTGATATGTCATTAAGCAGGTAGTCAGAGTTCTCATTGATCAGTTCCTTGAGGGAAGCGTATCCACAGACCTTATTGATGTCCATATGGAGCTCAGCGCCGCCTGGCTGACCAGCAGCGTCTCCTCACCAGCTTTCTCCAGCACAGGATACAGCCAGGTCGTCAACAAGGGACGGAAATCGCGGCCCAGCGCCTGAGCACAGCAGGCCAGGCCTCCGGTTGGATGCACAGCTGACAGATGTTGCTGTTGAGCTGGTGGATCGTGGATGCAGATCATTTAGATGTTTCAGTAGCAGCCTGATGAAATTAGCTGTGTCGTTAACCCACTTCAGCCATCCAAACAGATGACCATCTAAGGTGAATTATGCAGATCACTAGCACAGTACACAGATTACCACTTCTGATTCCAGCCAGACTTGTTGTTACTTCATTCTAATCATGCAGTAACAACAAAGATTTATTCCTACTGGCTTTTTAAAATGTGCTTCTTCTATTCTAGAAAAACAAAACATCTTATCACAGGGTTTGGTTTTTTCAATGACATTTGTGTTGGCTGTGTCAGTTGCAGGCAAACATTTATCATTATTTTAAATCTATTTTTATGTTTTAGGATTTTGTAAACTGCCTTTTTTATGTTTTTATGTTTTAGGATTTTGTAAAGTTTACAAAATCCTAAAACATAAAAACATTTTAAAAAAAGGCAGTTTACAATGTAAACTGCCTTTTTTAAATGTTAGATATTAGGAAATAGCTTAAAATTAGTGCATATTTAACTTGTTACACTGCCTTAATGTTGCCTGCATGGATTTCCTCATCAGCATATGACTGTACCCTGGATGATGATATGTGAGGAGCTTGAACTTGATTCGCTAACAGAAACTAATTTAGCTAGCTTAGCACACATGTCTTGTGGCAAGATATATGCACCTAAATGCTTTAAGTCATTGGCTGTTCTGCCAAATTGCCACCAAGCTGCAACTTTGTGAGCTGACTGTTTGGCGATTTTTGTGTTTTAGACAACAAAAAGAAAAGAAAAAGATCTAGGATTCAGGCTTTTCCTTACCTGTGGTAGTGGCATAGAATGACGTCACTGACATTGGTTTAATATGAAACAAACTTTGTCAAACCAAAAAAACCAAAAACAGAAGAAGTGAGTCGGCGTGTCATCTTTACCGAGCACCATACATGTTTTGCAGACAAAAAAACAAGTATTGCCGAACAAAAGATAAATGTCCTTTTTTTCCTACTTTCGCCGGCTGGTCGTTTGGCGTAAGACGTAAGAAGTGGCGCTTGAATCTGAGCGCCCGAGTTCGAATCCCTCACGGACTCGCTGCCACGACCATGCTTGGGGGGCGGAGAAGCCAAGTCGCTTCTCCCTTTTCCTGCTCTTGCCAACTCCTCCGCCTGCTCTCTATTACCTTTTATTACCGCAAAATACCCATGCTTGTCAGCTCTTCATTCCTCAACTATTTGCTGCTTATTACTCCACCTTCCGCAACTTTCTCTCTTCAGGCTACCAACTCTGCCTTCATTTTTTCACACTGTCTCCGACACTTTTACATCAAATTATTACCACCTAATAAGCACAGTGACAGAGGGACCCCAGGCTTTTTTTCGGTAAGTTACATGTGTTTGTGTCCGTAACTACCGTCCTTAGCTAGTCCTCAATCTAGGCAGCTAAGATGACAACTGGGCTCTTCGGGGAAACTTGTTTTGTAAAGTTGGTTTAGCTAATCCGTAGAGGCCAATGAATTGACCGTGACTAAAGAAATGATGAGAAAAGCACTGGTTGCTGTTGTTGCTCTCCGGTCACTGATGCTAGCTAAGAGGATGTAATAAAGGCAAGGTAGCAGAGATGAAAAAGGAGTGGTTGTTGATAAATAAGTGGAGAAAAAGGTGGGCAGGGAAAAAAGCAGGTGTGAGTGTGTGAAATGTGGTGAGTATTTGAGTGTAAAAATGTGTGGTCTCCTGCGAAAGGCTGGGTGCCCGATGTGCACCTTGCGCTCTTTAAATACAAGGATATTCCACGTTTTGCTCGCCCGTCATGTGGCCACATGTGGTGGGCTAGCAGGTTCATAACATAGAGGCTCAGGTTCGAGCCCTCGGCTCACCTGCCTCTCTATGTTTATCTGCTAGGGGGAGGTCCAGGCAGGGGGTCTTGGAGTGAAAATTCCGAGGGATGAACCTTGTTCAGCCTGGACTTCCCCTGATTTTGATTTTTCTCTGTTTTTCTTTTACCTGCCAGCAACAAACAGCCCAGCCTGATTTATGGGACCTCCTTCTTGTCATGGCTACCAAGGACCACTCTTCTTCTGCCAACAAGTCATTGCCTGACAAATAATTATTTCCTATGTTTCCCTATGGGGTTTTTTATCTCCAATATCTTTACATATCTTGCTAGATAGACTTCCCTCACAGGGTTTACAAACGCCTTATCCTCTTTGTCCACTTCAAATAACTTTAAACAACTATTCTTAGATTTCTTGCAACATCTGCTGTCCTTTGCACAGATTACGCTTTTTAAAAAACTAACAAACACTTTTTTTTAACGTCAACCCATTGTTGGAACTAGATAAATAAAGCATATATAAAAGTCACTACCAAAAACTCATTGCAGCTTCGACCTTGTTATAGGAATGTTGTTTGTGGCTCAAGATGACTTGATTTCATCCATGAAGGATACATTTGATATATGTTTTCACATATTATAGACCAACAAGTTATTATAGCAGTTTAAATACGAGCGATCGGAAGCATGTGCTGATCAGCTTCAGTTTCTTCTCTGAAGTTGCTCTATTTCTCTTCAGGTTTCTCTCAGACCAAGATTGAATGTGATGACAAGGGTGATGGATGGTGTGACATGTGCTGCTGGCCCACAGAACCAGGTGAGTATGCTGTCCATGTGCTCTGCAACAATGAGGACATCCAACACTCTCAGTTAAGATTAGTTTTCATGATTGTTGCCTCAAGACCTGAGATCATGGTGGTGGGCTTGTGATGGACACACTTTTCATGGCTGAAAGCTCTCCTGTAGAGGCTAAGCCCTCTCGATCAACAACACACCTGCCGCTAACTACGTGTGTCTACCTTAAATATCTTTACAAACTCAAAATGTGACCTCTAGCACCAAACGCTTGCTGCAGTTCTTGGTGTCAGAGGTGACACACAAGGTATCGGGTTTTAGGTGCAATTACTTTTTCATATAGGACCAAGTATGTTTGGATAGCTTTTACTTACTTTGTATTATGTGGGTTCTTATAAGACAAGGAAGCGTTCTTCTGGCTGTTATGCATCATATTAAATGGGAGAATGTGGATCGCTTCCCTTTCCCGTGACAGGGTCCCCTGGGAGTTGCGTGACCTACGGTGGAGATCACATTCCCAAGAGCCCTTTCAGTGGCAGCGTGGCAGCCATGCTGGACCTTAGCAAGGTCAAGGTGACAGGCCTGGGAGACAGTATGTACCTCTGTCATTGTTCTTGTACATCCACACCTTCTGACACCAAGCCTCAGGCTACATAAAGCCTAGTGATAACCTATGAAACCATCATTTGCTTTTAAATGTTTGTCTAAGCATGAATGTTTTTACGATGGCTTTCCCCCCACCTTGTACGGTTGCCAGTATATTGATGTTTTCATTTAATTTTTTAAAATGAATCTAAGCTTTTCGAGCAGATCAGAGGTGTCAGTGTATTTTCTTTGGTCTCTGTTCTGGCAGAGATAGCTGTTGGCAAAGACCAGCTCGTGCTGGTGTTTGTTTCTTCCTCCCCATTATCACCACAGCTTTATTCAAAGAAGGTGATCTGATCTTTTGGCTCGTCTGTCCAATAGTGTAGATTTCTGGTGAGTATCAGCTGCGCTGGGTATGTAAATCGGGCCATCCAGCTGCGGTACTGATCCGACGCCACTTGTGCCAAAATCCGGACAAATGTCGTTTGATCATGGAGCAAATCTGAGCCAAATAGACTGATCATTTTTTTCACATGGCGTCTCATCAGAGGAAACTTTTCCTTTTCCAAGTTCCTGTAGAACTGTCAGAAAAATCCTGGAAGCGCTGTCTGAATTCTGTTTCGAGACATGTAATCACAGACACATATTTCCCTTTTTTAGCAGAAAGGTTGGCCTGTGGATAAGCAGTTCTGATCTTGGACAGTGTGGGGAACTGCACAACGTTGAAGTTGTGCAGTTGTGTCTTAAAGAGATTGACCTTCACACAAAATGCTTTCATGTGCGCATAAAGTTGTGGTACAAGCTGCTCTTTCCCTTGTAGGCTCTTGTTCAGGGTGGTTAAATGATCAGCAAGATCAACTAAAAATGCAAGGTCTGCCAACCATAGAGGGTCATTCAGCTCATGAAGAGGTCGGTCCTTCTCTTTCAAAAATGGTCAATTTCTGACCTCAGGGAGTAAAGACGCTTCAGCACGGCGCCGCGGCTTAGCCAGCGCGCCTCCGAGTGGTAGAGTAGATCCCCATATTCAGCATCCACTTCAGAAAGGAAAGCCTGAAATTCTCTGTGCTACAGTCCTCTTGCTCGAATTATGTTGACACTTTTTACAATAGTGTTCATTACATCTCCAAGATTGACTGTCTTGGCACAAAGGGCTTCTTGGTGAACAGTACAGTGCATTTTAACAGCCTCACCTCCAGCCTCTTTCACCTCAGCGCACATCATAGACGCCATTCCTTTGTGTGCACCTGCCATAGCTGGAGCCCCGTCTGTTGTATCTGCACACAGCTTGTCCCATTTAAGTCCCATTTTGTCAGTTGAGTCTGACACAGCTTCAAAAGTATCCATACCCGTTGTTGTGCCTTTTAGACTCTTAAGATCGAGCAGCTCCTCTGTAACTCCACGTCTTGCGATGAGTTGGGCCACCTCATAGCTGCTATTGGAGCCTTTTCCTGGACTTTTTGAGCACAAAAAAATACTGTTGCTGACCCTGCAGGACAGCTACTATTTACTTTACTTTCTGCTCTCGCTCAGCACCAGTGTAGGATGCATAGACCTGATGTTTGGTTTCATAATGACGTCGTACATTATACTCTTTCATAACTGCCACAGTTTCAGTGCAGATAAAACAGACACTTCCCCTTGAATTCTTTGAAGAATATTCACTCTCCCACCGTGTCTGAAATTTTCTGCACTCACTTTCTACCTTTCGCTTCTTTGGTTCTGCCATGTTTAGTAACTTGGGGTAAATTTCTTCTAGGATTGTCCTTTTTGGTGGAGCAACTGCCTTGATCAACAGTAGCTTCCCCTGGTGTTAAAACTAAGAAGTGCAATACACTCAAGCAAAAGTTGAAGTGCGGGCCATATTCTATTCTATTTATAACATTTCTTGCGGGCCAATTAAAAATGGGCCGCGGGCCGTAGTTTGGACACCCCTGCTATAGACATTAGCACACACTCCAACAGGTTTTCATCCTCTAGAGTCACTTGGATGACAATGAAAACACTACGTCCAGATAAACTCCGTGTATATAGTGTATTATCTTACAAAAAATACAAACAAATATAAAATAAGTATTTTATTTTCTAAATGTAATGCTTCCTTTTAGGAGGAAGGTGGAGGAGCAGCTCCAGCAGAGCAACACCAGAGGTGTGTGGAGAGGACCGAACACCATCACTGGACGGAGCACTGTGAGCGGAGGGGGTCCAGAGTCTGGAGACCAGGTTCTGGCTAACAGATTGAACCAGTTGTTTAACAGGTTTGATTCAGTAGCACTTCCCTCCCCCATCCACCAGAGCTCGTCACACCTCTCTGCAACCCCCATAGCACCGGGGACATGAAATGCACCTCACCTGTCCCCCTTTTCCTTTTCCTTCAACCACTCTACTGGGTCTAAGTCGTCTCCACCTGCTACGGCGGCTGAGATCCTTTGGGGTGAAATAAACCTCATGAGGAATGATTTTGAGTTCAACGGGGAATTCTATTTACAGATTAAGGGTACGGCAATGGGGAAAAACTTTGCCCCAGCCTATGCCAACATCTTCATGGCAGAGTGGGAGACCTCTGCATTGGAGAAATGTGTTAAAAAGCCATTATATTATTATCGATTCTTGGATGATATCTGGGGATTTGGCAACATCCTGAGCGAGACTTTGAGGTGTTTTTGAGGACTCTTAATGACCAAAATGCTTCCATCAAACTGAAATCCACCATTAATAAATCCTCAATTGATTTTTTAGACACAACTACATTTAAGGGCCAAATTTCCCAAATGACCACAAATTAGATGTTAAAGTCTTTTTCAAACCTACAGATACACATGCCTTACTGTTCAGAACAAGTTTTCACCCAAAACACACATTTGCAGGGATAATTAAATCCCAATTACTGAGATTTCACAGGATCTGCACTCAACAGAGTGATTTGGGGGAAGCTGTCAAGATTTTATTCTCAGCTCTCTCCACTAGGGGGTACTGTTGGTCCTTTTTAAGAAAATGTTTCAATTCATTCTTGCAGACCAAGCCAATTGATGTTTCTCCCCTCATCCCAGTGGTGATCACATATTCTCCCTCCACCTGCAAATTGGTCAGAGTTATCAAGAGCAACTTTCAAAGGTTCACTCAGGACACACATATGCTTCAGGATCACAAGGCAATTGCAGCCTTCAGGAGGAACAAAAACCTGGGTGATCTCCTTGTAAAGGCTAAAATCTCACCTCTCTCTGAGCCTAAGCGCAGAGATCAGGGCAATTTTTCCAGCACCACAAGTGGGTGGGCAGTTATTCCAATGGTAATGTTTTTCTATCACTGTGCAAAGGGACTCCAAGATCTAAAAACTGTGTATATTTGATCACTTGTAGGAACTGTGGAATCCAATATGTGGGAGAAACAGGAAATACACTTTTGGTTAGATTCACAGTTTTTGCCTTGTTGGGAGCTTTTAAGGACCAGCCTTGAATTTTACACATTTGATAAGTGAAGACTGGATGCTTAGTGACGAGAGCTGGGATAATCTGGACAGAATCTGCAGCCTGCATCTCCAAATCAGAAATGGCTTTAGATCTGACGCTAGCAGACAGGCATGCATGTCTCAGGGTGATTACACACTAACACATTGTGATTAATCACACACATTTGTATACATTTTATTCACAAGATAATTAAAAACAAAAAAAAAAAAACCACTATACAAAATGTGTTTTTGTGACAGGCCGCTAGTAACAAATGCTTAAAGATTTAAAATTGGTTCTTTCCCAAGTTTTCTGTTATGTGCACACACATTCCTTGACTTAGGTGCTTTTTAATTCTCCAACAATGGTCAGTGCCAAGTGTTTACACAAACAAAAACAAACAAACAAAAAACATTACTCAGAAAATGGTCAGGTACAAGAACTGGACTAAAAAGGAGTGGAAAAACCAGATAATGTCCAAAGAAATACTTCAGCGTGTGGCTCACGACTTTTGCACAGTACTGTAAATGTTATTAATAATGAAAGATGTCAAAATGTAGCTTTCTCATTTTTAAAAAATTCCCATACACATTATTCTTTTCTTCTAGTGAAGGTGCCTCCTCCTTCTGACCTTAGGGTAACTAATTTCTCAGACAGTGACATCACGGTGCGCTGGGAAGCTGCAGCTGATGATGATGTTTCTTACCTCACTAAGTGGAGGCGACCTGAGACAGGTGGGGAAGAACTATTGGATTGTTGGAGTACATATTATGAAGTAAAAAATACAATGTCTCAATAAACTGTTGTCCTGTGTCTTAAGGAGCATCAGATATCACTGTCTGCACTCTATGGAGATGGAGCTCAGAGTGAAGCTGTGGCCGTATGCTACAGCACCTGTGAGTCACACATTTTCTGATCCTGAACATTTCTCAAACTCAGGAGGGGAGAGCCTGAAACCATTTACCTAAGTCACATTAGCAGCAGTCATATTCTGTCATATTGTGTCTCTATGTACAATATAGCATTACTAATACAATAACCTGTACGTCAGTGAACTTCATTGTGTAATTGATGGCAGTTCTCAAAGTACTAGTCACTTAAAGGTTAAATTTCACATCTAAATTCTCATCTTTGAGTAACTAGAACTCTGAGCTATGAAATAAATGTAGTGAGGTTAAAGTATCAAATCAAAGTATCAAATTCTCTGTTATACTTTACATTTATTTTCTAAAAAAAACACTTTGCTCTGCTGCCAAAATAATTTCCTCCTATAAAGGAAGAAAGTGAGTGTTAAGTGTCGTTAGCTGTGGTACTTTATCTCTTCTATGATGTTGCTGCAGGCTCTGGTGGAGGCCCAACCAGCCTCACGCTTTCTGATGAGACTGCCGTCAGCATGGTGATCAGTTGGGTACCTCCCAATGCTCATGTCCTCCAGTATCACGTGTCCTACACAGCATTGACTGGAGCTGATAGCCAGGATCACACTGTGAGTGGGTCGTAGTCATCACATCTTCACCTCTTCTGGGCTTCAGCCGGCTGTCATGTGTCAGAATTCCAGAAATTCCACAAGTCCCAAACTTTAAATGAGTTCTGACTGTGTTGGGATGATAGTGTTGTTTGTTGTCTGCAGGTGCTGGTCCCTGGTGGAGAGAAGCAGGTGATGCTGGAGTCACTGCAGCCAGATGCACGTTACAGCATCTTGGTCACCGCTGAGTACCACAACAGAGAAGGAGGCAGCGGTTCAGCTCAGGGCAAAACTGGTGAGTCAAAGAAGGGAAAGATGCCAAGACAGCTCAAGTGCAACTTCCAGTTAAGACCGACAGGCTTACATGCAAAAAGTGCAAATGTCCCATTACTTTACCCTTACAGGAGGATATGCATACTTGAAGGTTTCCACATATAGAAACATCAAGGTTTGTGGGCAGTATTGTTTCTACAGCACTACACGTACAGTCATTTTGGTCCAGAGACACAGATTCCTTTCTCTCAGACCACTCCAGTATCTGTGTGTCATGGAGACCAGTATCTGCCGTTGATGGATATCCTATTGTAATCCAGGATGTAAAAGGTATTCTGTAATCACGTCTACAGTGATGTGAAAAGGTGTTTGCCCCTTCCTGGTTTCCTAGTGTTTTGCATATTTATCACACTTACATGTTTCAGATCATCAAACACATTTTAATATTAGACACAGATAAGACAAGTTAATACAAAATGCAGTGTTTAAATGATGATTTCATAGATTAGGGAGAAAGATTATCCAACCCCCCTGGTCCTGTGTAAAAACAAATTGCCCCTCTTGTTAAATCACGAGTTAACTGTGATTAACCAATTTTGGAAACCTCAGTTCAGTGTTACTAGACACACTCAGGCCTGATTAATTGCAGACTTGTGAATCAAGAAATCAGTTAAATAGAACCTGTCTGACAAAGTGAAACAGGCTAAAAGACCTCAAAAAGCAACACATCGTGTCACCAGCCATCCTCCTGGTCCTCAGTGTTAATGCCCACTTAACTGGGTCCTTCAGTGGAAAGGCTCAAGCAGAGGAAGCCTAATATAACAAGATGAGACTGACAAATATTCTATTTGAATGTTTAAAAAGAAAAATATCACAGTATTTATGCTTTCACTGAGCATATACCTGCATCAATGATGAACTCTCAAGGCTGAAAAGTCCTGGCCTCGGTCAGCCACCGTCCACTCACACACACACGGCTCACATCACCAATCCCTGACTGCTTGATCATAACAGCAATTGGGCTGCTGGGAACATGACGGCCGTTCTTCTCGATGTTAACAAGGTGCTCACCAATCTCCTTGGGAACAAAGGAGATTCCTAAGACAGACAAAACAGATACTGGCTGACTCACACACCTGAGCCCATCATCTAATCACGTCTTCCCTGTTAAAGATGTTGCCGGGACCGCAGGAGAGGGTGGTGTGTGTGCTACAGGAGCAGTGTGAAAGCCAATAAAAACGTGCTAAACTGCAACGCTGCTGTTGTCGGGTCTTCATTGTCACACATATATCCTTACTAAATTGACTGCATTTTTATTGCTTCAGTTTAGGCATCTGATCAGAATGTTTCCAGGCATGTAGACTTATAGAAAACCATTATCAGTGTAAGTGTAAGCGTTGCTGCAAAAACCCTCCGCACTTGTACCTGCAATATTTCAGCCCAGCCATAGCGCCAGGCGAAGCTCATGACCCTCAAAACATGGAGCGCAAACTCATTTGTGCATCCACAGTGAAGTCTGTTGTTGCCTCACAGAAGACCCCTAAAAAACAGGACATAGAACATACATTACACAGTTGTATCTCTAAATATAATCATAAGCCCATATAACCTTCAAAATGAGACCAGTCTACTGTAATTTAGGTTTTACACAGTTCAGCTGGCAGCTGGCAGAGTTCCCTTTATTCCCTTCATAAAGTTACTCACACAAGTTTGGGCCCTGATTTGATCTGAATTCTGCAATAATCTACACTATTGGACAGACGAGCCAAAAGATCAGATCACCTTCTTTGAATAAAGCTGTGGTGATAACGGGGAGGAAGAAACAAGCACCAGCACAAGCTGGTCTTTGCCAACAGCTATCTCTGCCAGAACAGAGACCAAAGAAAATACACTGACACTCTGATCTGCTCGAAAAGCTTAGATTCATTTAAAAAAATAATAAAACATCAATATACTGGCAACCGTACAAGGTGGGGGGAAAGCCATCGTAAAACATTCATGCTTAGACAAACATCCATCCGTCCATCCATTCGCTTCCGCTTATCCTTTTCAGGGGCGCTGGAGCCTATCCAGCTGTCATAGGGCGAGAGGCGGGGTACACCCTGGACAGGTCGCCAGTCTGTCGCAGGGCTAACACACAGGGCAGACAACCATTCACACCTAGTGACAATTTGGATTATCCAATTAACCTATCCCCACAAGCTGCATGTCTTCGGATGGTGGGAGGAAGCCGGAGTACCCGGAGGGAACCCACGCAAACACGGGGAGAACATGCAAACTCCACACAGAAAGACCCCGGCCTGATGGTGGAATTGAACTCAGGACTTTCTTGCTGTGCGGCAACAGTGCTAACCACCGTGCCACTGTGCTGCCTGACAAACACTTAAAAGCAAAGTTCAAATGAAGCTCAAAAGGACCTGTTTACATTCGCGTACCAACTACAACCCTGTTTATTCATGTTTATTCTTGTTTTTAAATCCTTGCCATTGTGATTTGAATTTTGATCTTGTCAATTTCGTCAAACATTTTCATAAAAGTGTTATGAAGAGTTGTTCCATGTAGTATGACGGAAAACATTCAGACCGTATTATAGACAATAAACTAAATAAACGGACTGTTTTTTGTTAGCACTCTCTGACTTTGTGAGGCAGTACAGGTATTCTTACCACTGCGGCTGAGTCCTGGTCCCTCTGCCTTGAGAAGGATCCACTTTGACCCTGAAG